>NW_023994439.1:0-145000 GCF_015586225.1 Lucilia sericata | reverse complement strand
AAGAATTTCGTTGCCTTTTCGATTATGTTTAAATTATTTAAAAATGGGCTTCGAAGGACCAGCTGCATTATGAGGGTTGCTGGGGATGCCTCCTAGGCTAGTCGTCGGTAGTGTTCTCGAAGGATGAAACGACCAACAATTTGATATAATTCTTTATTAATAATATATTCTCTCATTCCTATTTCAGAGTACTATTGGCCAAAGAAGCCTATCCGGAACGATGGGAAAGAGAAGTGGCTCCCATGGAATATCATGATAAGGAACGTCGTGAAAATTTTGATATTTGGCATGCAGATCTAGTCAATATAGCACAGTATCTAAGAGGACCCTGTAAATTGGGTGAACGTTTTTCCGAAGATCTCATTATGCAAGTTGTGGGTATATTGGAAGTAAATGCTTTTGAAGCGAAATCTTTGCAAGGATTTCCTCTCAGGGCATTATATCCCATAACTGGAATTCTATCACACAACTGTGTGCCCAATACAATGCGCAGTATATATCCCAGTGAAGATTATAGGTAGGATGTTAAATTTAAAGAAAAATTAAAGAAAATAAAACTAATTATGTTGTTGTTTACAAATAGAATACGTTTGCGTGCTATGGTCGATTTGGAACCGGGCCAGCAACTGCAACATTCTTACAGTTATACTTTGAATGGTACCAGCCAGAGACAGGAACATTTGAAAGCGGGTAAATTCTTTACTTGCGACTGCAAACGCTGTAAAGATCCCACTGAATTGGGCACTAATTTCAGCACTTTTAAATGTAGCAAATGTGAGGATGGTTGGCTTTTGTGGTCGGATCCTTTGGGTAAGCTGAAACATTATTATTTCATACATACAAATAAATCTAAATTAACTCAAAAAACTTTATATTATTTAGATCCCAACACCGAATGGAAATGTACATTGTGTGAATTTAAAACCTCTAGTGATGCTATACGTAGAGCTCTGGCCGTCATTCAAGCTGAAGTCGCCGAATTACAGGCCACCGAAATGTCTGCTACACGTTTACAGGAAACCGAAAAGTTATTGAAAAAATATCGTGTAGTTTTACATCCTTTACATTTTATTATGATTTCATTGAAACAAAATCTTATTGAAATGTATGGTCGTGTTAAGGAATATGAAATGGTCGAATTACCCGATATTTTACTCGAACGTAAAGAGGAATTATGTCGTCAAGTTTTACGTGTAATGAATGTTTTTGAACCAGGCCTGAGTCGTATGCGTGCCATGATTTTATATGAACTGCACGTGCCGGTTGTTTTATTGGCTAAAAGTGGTTTTATTGCAGAGGTTTTAACCGGTCGGAAGCTTAAGGAAAAACTTTCGGAGGCCATTGATATTTTAAAGGATTGTGTGGAAATTCTACAGCATGAAGATCCACAGTCACAAGAAGGTGTTTTGGGTCTGATAGCCAAACAGGCTATGGAACAGTTAACATTAAGTGTTGAAGGTTTGGGGGATTGTTAAAGTTTAAAATATTTAGTTTTATATTATAAAAGAGATGATACATAAGAATGAAATAAAGAAAAATTGGAAAAATAAATATGTATGTATGTATCTAGATATTTTTAAAATTGTGGAAAAATCACCTTTTTTCAAAATTTTGATCGATTCCGATTTTGTTCAACTCAGTTCTTGTTTAGTTCTAGTTCAGTTCTAGTTCAGTTCTAGTTCAGTTATAGTTCAGTTCTAGTTCAGTTCTAGTTCAGTTCTAGTTCAGTTCTAGTTCAGTTCTAGTTCAGTTCTAGTCCAGTTCTAGTCCAGTTCTAGTTCAGTTCTAGTTCAGTTCTAGTTCAGTTCTAGTTCAGTTCTAGTTCAGTTCTAGTTCAGTTCTAGTTCAGTTCTAGTTCAGTTCTAGTTCAGTTCTAGTTCAGTTCTAGTTCAGTTCTAGTTCAGTTCTAGTTCAGTTCTAGTTCAGTTCTAGTTCAGTTCTAGTTCAGTTCTAGTTCAGTTCTAGTTCAGTTCTAGTTCAGTTGTAGTTCAGTTTAGTTAGTTAGTCTGTTCTAGTTCTGTTCTAGTTCTGTTCTAGTTCTGTTCTAGTTCTGTTCTAGTTCTGTTCTAGTTCTGTTCTAGTTCTGTTCTAGTTCTGTTCTAGTTCTGTTCTAGTTCTGTTCTAGTTCTGTTCTAGTTCTGTTCTAGTTCTGTTCTAGTTCTGTTCTAGTTCTGTTCTAGTTCTGTTCTAGTTCTGTTCTAGTTCTGTTCTAGTTCTGTTCTAGTTCTGTTCTAGTTCTGTTCTAGTTCTGTTCTAGTTCTGTTCTAGTTCTGTTCTAGTTCTGTTCTAGTTCTGTTCTAGTTCTGTTCTAGTTCTGTTCTAGTTCTGTTCTAGTTCAGTTCTAGTTCTATTCTAGATCTGTTCTAGTTCTGTTCTAGTTCTGTTCTAGTTCTGTTCTAGTTCTGTTCTAGTTCTGTTCTAGTTCTGTTCTAGTTCTGTTCTAGTTCTGTTCTAGTTCTGTTTTAGTTCTGTTCTAGTTCTGTTCAAGTTCTGTTCAAGTTCTGTTCAAGTTCTGTTCTAGTTCTGTTCTAGTTCTGTTCTAGTTCTGTTCTAGTTCTGTTCTAGTTTTGTTCTAGTTCTGTCCTAGTTCTGTTCTAGTCTAGTTCTAGTTCAGACATAATAATATCACTTATTTTCGATTAAAAATAAAAAATGCTTTCTTTCGATGCTTACTTGTATTTCAAATATTCGGTTTAAATATATAATCCATTGATAGTTCAGTACAAATAACTCCCTTCTTTTTGGGTCTTTTTATTAAGGGCTCATTATCCTCATCATCTTCATTTGAATCGGAACTGTTGTTATACTTTTTATTCTTTGTCTTTTCCTCTTCGCATACTTCATTTTCAGTTTCGTAATCGTTATCATCTTCTTCATTATCATCATCAGCATCGTCATCTTCATCATCTGTATCTGTTTGCGCTTTACGTTTCTTTTTCTTGGGCGTCTTTCTTTTGGTGGATTTTTTACCTTTACTATTATTTGCCACTTTGGAAGTGCGATATTTATTCCAAAATTCAGCAGGTTGAGCATAGTCTACTAGGTTTGTAAAACGTTTAGCTAAGGCCTTACAAAAATCATCGAATGATTTGTCTATGCTATTATCATAGCTATGGATATTTTTATAAATGGTGGGTATAAATATTAAAGATTTTTCTAGAAGTGTAAGCTGCAAGGAAAGTAATGAAAAGGAAAATATTGAAATACGTTGTTTTAAAAGCATTTTTTAACCTTTTTTTTATAAAAATTAACTTTTTTGCTTTAAAATTACTAAAGTTTTTCAGTTTGGAAAATAATAATAACGGTTTTATCTTTACTTACCGCTTCAGGCATTGTTACTTCTCGTTTTCTCTTGCCTCTACCAACTCCCGTGCTCGAGGCTGTTTTATTTGCTGCACCTTTATTGTTTCCTTCAGGGTTGGCTTCAGTTAGTTCATTGATTTCAGCTAAAGCATCATCTTCGGGTTTTTCTGTTTCACTATTATCCGTAGTCAATTTTTGCTCCTTAGTTAGTTGGCATACTTTTTTGAGTATGTATAAAACATCTTTCACAAGGGCTATACCCTCGGGAGTTTTTATTAAGGGATCGTTTTTAGATTTTTCTAAAGAAAAGTTGGGAGGAAAAAAATTAAAAAAACTTATGGGATTTGTAACGATAAAAATAAATCTAAAACGAACATTTTACGGCTATTTATCATCCTTAAAAGTATAATTTTTACTTACCCGCTATAAGTTTCAGTTGTCCAAAATACAATATCATATTTATATCATCCATATCAGTCATTAGATGGCTATACAATTGTTGACGGTATTTACGTTGATTTTCGCCTTTCAAAGGTGATTTTATAAAAGCCTCCGAGAAGCTATCCAAGCCATCAAAATTCTTAAAAAAAAAATAAATAAATCACATTAACAACACCATTTTTCCAAACTCACTAAAAACACCTACCTTGTATTCATTGAAAACGAAAGGACACTCAATAAGACATTTTTGAAATAATGTGGAATTTTTTCTTTGCCAAAAATTCGGCAAAAAAGTCGCCTGCTCTAGCAGCTACATCTTCACTTTCATCCAGCAAAGTAGCCAATAAGGCTAGCAGTAAGGAACCTCTTAGTTTTAACTGATCCTGCAGTACAAGTTTTTCAAAACATTTAAAAGTTTCCATGCGATTTACTTCATACGGGGATTTTAGTTTGCGCAATACTCTACCCACTATACGTTCAACAATTTGAGTATGTTTTTTACACAAATCCGTTAAGGCCACTATAATAGTATTCACTATGGGTGGCCGGTCGTAGGTATTTAAAATATTAGCATATAAAGCACAAGTAGTGGAGGCCACACAACCATCTCTTAACGCTAAACGACCAGCAATTAAAATCATTGAATTGAAAAGTCTTTCATTTTCCAAATGCATTTCTGTTTCTTTAATCTTGCTGCATTCGTTCATGTATTTATGTATAAACGTGATGATAGTTTGATGGGGTCTAAAGCGAGTTTGTAAATTAACCTCTGAGTAGGCATATAGATGAGACATGAAGGTATTACGATTTTCGGGAAAGTTTTGAATACCAGTTAATATTTCATACTCTAAATGTTGATGTAAATCAGTTAACCAGACGATTTCTGGGCCTTGACTATGTTGCGTTTGGCTGGTTTTAGTTTTTCCAGTATTTTGTGACCGATTATCGATGAGTAGTAGAAAATCGAATGCTTTGCCTATAATTATGGGCAACATTTTGCCCTCTTTAAGTTGCGTAAGTAAATGGGTAAAGGCATGATTGAGGGCAGTATGAGAAAAATCTTTAATACAATTGGCGAGAACTTCCAGAGCTATCAGCATGTTTTGTTCTTTATTCCACTAATGTTAAAAAAAACAGAATTTTATTTTGTGGGAAATCATAACAGAAGTATTACGTACCGATTCCAATGTTATGAAATGATGGATTAAAGCATCTGGTTCTTTAATCTTGACTTTGTCACAGATAAAATTCAAAACAATCCAAGCTTCGGTGGAATTGGAGGTCAACAAATGAGATTCAATTATACTAACGATTTGGGAACTGAAAACACAAGTAAGTAAGTAAGTAAGTAAGTAAGTGCTGAATTCCAATCTTCTCTCAGAATTTCTAAATGACATCAAGTTTTCGAAATAATGTGTCCTTCATTTTGAAAAACGAAAAACTTTAGGTGATGGAAACCTACCTTATTATACGCTGTTGCAAAGCCAAATGGAAACAATTTTGCAAATAAAAACGTGATTGAGTGGACAGTAAAGTTCGTATTATAACCCAAGGCATAAAATGTTCAGCTTTATTGGTTTCTTCAATACTTTTCATGTTCATTAAGACCCTGTTACGAAAGCACTATTAAAACATTTATTTATTAATAAATATAACATAATCTACAGTATTTAAAAAAAATCAAAATACCTCCATAGCCACTTCAATATTTTTGGTATCTCCATCATGTAACATGGGTGTAATAACTTTACACCAAATCCATATAACTGGATAACAATTGGGATAGGATTCCAAAATAGCATCAACCGACAATAAAGTTTGTTTACGCACTAAGGCCGTAGGTTCCTCTACCAAACGTGATGTTTCCTTTTTTAAAACAAATAAATATTAAAAAAAAAATTCCAACAATTGCCTTTCCTTACCCACCTGTACAAAATTTGTATTAAATATTATTAAAGGATTTAATTTAACCAACTGTTCCATAAACATAATACCAGCTCTTCTTATATACGACAAAGGACTCTGATATATTTGTGTAAAAATATTAGATGGTAAATTAAGAAAAGCTAATTCTATTATACCATGACCCTCAAAAGTGTATTCAGCTTTTTGACTATTCGGCTTCTCATAACGTATTTCATTTTTACGTACTCTCGGTTCATCCGGTAGTTGGACATTTGTATCACAAAATTGTGCATACTTTAAGCATTCGTTTAAAATTTTACGCGTATTAGGTGAACCCTTTGTCAAAGCCATATGTAAAGCTTGCACCGATTTCAATTTAATATTATTATTTTGATCTCGTAAACTATCTATTAGTTCTTTAATTAAATGTATTTCACGTGGTATAGCTGAAACTTCATGACGAAACATTTGCCAATCCACCTGGGACTCTAATTGTAAAATTTTCGACATTAAATCTATCGCTCGAGATCTTATCATGACCTCATCGGCATATACAGCCTCGCATAGAAACTCCACACATGATTCGTTACATTTTGTAAATAAAGCAGCATCATATTTAGCCGCATATTCTAAAGCCTTTTGTGTTTGTTCAGTTTTCCATGTTCTAATAGGATTTGTTACAATACATTCAATATAGAACTTTAAAACTTTTACCAATAAACGTGGATATTTAGATATCGATTTGATAAACCAATCGGAGATGTGTTCACAATCGGAATTTATACTTGTTTGATTGTTTGATTTCGGTTTAGCTGGATATGTATGAAGGAAGACGGTCATATTCATAAGTTTCATGAGAGTCTGTTCAGGTTCCCCATTGTGGGCATTAATCATTTCTTCGTATATTTCAAAACATTTAAATGTAAGTTAGCAGCATCTATATATAAAATTTGAAAAAATTAAAAATATTTCAATAGTTTTGTTTTAGTCCAGTTTAGTTCAGCTCTAGTTCAGTTCTAGTTCATTTCTAGTTCATTTCTAGTTCATTTCTAGTTCAGTTCTAGTTCAGTTCTAGTTCAGTTCTAGTTCAGTTCTAGTTCAGTTCTAGTTCAGTTCTAGTTCAGTTCTAGTTCAGTTCTAGTTCAGTTCTAGTTCAGTTCTAGTTCAGTTCTAGTCTAGTTCAGTTCTAGTTCAGTTCTAGTTCAGTTCTAGTTCAGTTCTATTTCAGTTCTAGTTCAGTTCTAGTTCAGTTCTAGTTCAGTTCTAGTTCTAGTTCAGTTCTAGTTCAGTTCTAGTTCAGTTCTAGTTCAGTTCTAGTTCAGTTCTAGTTCAGTTCTAGTTCAGTTCTAGTTCAGTTCTAGTTCAGTTCTAGTTCAGTTCTAGTTCAGTTCTAGTTCAGTTCTAGTTCAGTTCTAGTTCTAGTTCAGTTCTAGTTCTAGTTCAGTTCTAGTTCAGTTCTAGTTCAGTTCTAGTTCAGTTCTAGTTCAGTTCTAGTTCAGTTCTAGTTCAGTTCTAGTTCAGTTCTAGTTCAGTTCTAGTTCTAGTTCAGTCTAGTTCAGTTCTAGTTCAGTTCTAGTTCAGTTCTAGTTCAGTTCTAGTTCAGTTCTAGTTCAGTTCTAGTTCAGTTCTAGTTCAGTTCTAGTTCAGTTCTAGTTCAGTTCTAGTTCAGTTCTAGTTCAGTTCTAGTTCAGTTCTAGTTCAGTTCTAGTTCAGTTCTAGTTCAGTTCTAGTTCAGTTCTAGTTCAGTTCCAGTTCAGTTCTAGTTCAGTTCTAGTTCAGTTCTAGTTCAGTTCTAGTTCAGTTCTAGTTCAGTTCTAGTTCAGTTCTAGTTCAGTTCTACTTCAGTTCTAGTTCAGTTCTAGTTCAGTTCTAGTTCAGTTCTAGTTCAGTTCTAGTTCAGTTCTAGTGCAGTTCTAGTTCAGTTCTAGTTCAGTTCTAGTTCAGTTCTAGTTCAGTTCTAGTTCAGTTCTAGTTCAGTTCTAGTTCAGTTCTAGTTCAGTTCTAGTTCAGTTCTAGTTCAGTTCTAGTTCAGTTCTAGTTCAGTTCTAGTTCAGTTCTAGTTCAGTTCTAGTTCAGTTCTAGTGCAGTTCTAGTTCAGTTCTAGTTCAGTTCTAGTTCAGTTCTAGTTCAGTTCTAGTTCAGTTCTAGTTCAGTTCTAGTTCAGTTCTAGTTCAGTTCTAGTTAAGTTCTAGTTCAGTTCTAGTTCAGTTCTAGTTCAGTTCTAGTTCAGTTCTAGTTCAGTTCTAGTTCAGTCTAGTTCGTTCTAGTTCAGTTCTAGTTCAGTTCTAGTTCAGTTCTAGTTCAGTTCTAGTTCCAGTTCTAGTTCAGTTCTGTTCAGTTCTAGTTCAGTTCTAGTTCAGTTCTAGTTCAGTTCTAGTTTCAGTTCTAGTTCAGTTTCTAGTTCAGTTCTAGTTCAGTTCTAGTTCAGTTCTAGTTCAGTTCTAGTTCAGTTCTAGTTCAGTTCTAGTTCAGTTCTAGTTCTAGTTCTAGTTCAGTTCTAGTTCAGTTCTAGTTCAGTTCTAGTTCTAGTTCAGTTCTAGTTCAGTTCTAGTTCAGTTCTAGTTCAGTTCTAGTTCAGTTTCTAGTTCAGTTCTAGTTCAGTTCTAGTTCAGTTCTAGTTCAGTTCTAGTTCAGTTCTAGTTCAGTTCTAGTTCAGTTCTAGTTCAGTTCTAGTTCAGTTCAGTAGTTCTAGTTCAAGTTTCAGTTCTAGTTCAGTTCTAGTTCAGTTCAGTTCAGTTCTAGTTCAGGTTCTAGTTCAGTTCTAGTTCAGTTTCTAGTTCAGTTCTAGTTCAGTTCTAGTTCAGTTCTAGTTCAGTTCTAGTTCAGTTTCTAGTTCAGTTTCTAGTTTCAGTTCTAGTTTCAGTTCTAGTTCATGTTCTAGTTCAGTTCTAGTTCAGTTCTAGTTCAGTTCTAGTGCGAGTTCAGTTCTAGTTCTAGTTCAGTTCTAGTTCAGTTTCTAGTTCAGTTCCTAGTTCAGTTCTAGTTCAGTTCTAGTTCAGTTCTAGTTCAGTTCTAGTTCAGTTCTAGTTCATTCTAGTTCAGTTCTAGTTCAGTTCTAGTTCAGTTTCTAGTTCAGTTCTAGTTCAAGTTCTAGTTCAGTTCTAGTTCAGTTTCTAGTTCAGTTCTAGTTCAGTTCTAGTTCAGTTCTAGTTCAGTTCTAGTTCAGTTCTAGTTCGTTCGAGTTCAGTTCTAGTTCAGTTCTAGTTCAGTTCTAGTTCAGTTCTAGTTCAGTTCTAGTTCAGTTCTAGTTCTAGTTCAGTTCTAGTCTAGTTCAGTTCTAGTTCAGTTCTAGTTCAGTTCTAGTTCAGTTCTATTTCAGTTCTAGTTCAGTTCTAGTTCAGTTCTAGTTCAGTTCTAGTTCAGTTCTAGTTCAGTTCTAGTTCAGTTCTAGTTCAGTTCTAGTTCAGTTCTAGTTCAGTTCTAGTTCAGTTCTAGTTCAGTTCTAGTTCAGTTCTAGTTCAGTTCTAGTTCAGTTCTAGTTCAGTTCTAGTTCAGTTCTAGTTCAGTTCTAGTTCAGTTCTAGGTCAGTTCTAGTTCAGTTCTAGTTCAGTCTAGTTTAGTTCATTTTAGTTCAGTTCTAGTTCAGATTTAGTTCAGTTCTAGTTCAGTTAATCTAATTAATCGATTTATTTAATAAATTTTAGTTATCCTACAACTAACGTTACGTTACGTATTTACTAAAATTGCTTTAAATATAATTTAAAATTAACCACTTTTTTAAAACATGTTTTTTTTATCTGGCAGTTCCATTCAGTGAATATAAACAGCTGATCAATTAAACTATTTCTGTTGTCAATTTTGTTGCACAAAAACACATACAATCATTTCACAACGCGAACGAAGTCTATAATTTTCGATTTTTATATAAAAAAGTTATATTGAAATAAATAAAAAGATAAAAAAACGAAAAATGCGGTTATTATTAACTAACTTTGGTAAAAACAAGCAATTAAAGCCACTGCTTCAGTTACTGGCAACCAGGGCATTCAGTGGCTCACCAGTGGTAACAGCACCTACAACATCCGCCGAACACTATGATATAATTATAGGTGGTGGAGGCTTGGTAGGCACAACATTGGCTGCCGCTTTAGCAACAAATAAAACAATGGCCGATAAAAAAGTATTGTTATTGGAAGGAGCACCACCATTTAAAGGATTCAGCACAAGCCAGCCATATGGAAACCGTGTGTCCGCTATAAATAAAAACAGCATTGCTCTATTCGAATCTATTGGAGCTTGGGAACGTATGCTGAATGCTAGAGTTAAGCCGGTCAAACAAATGCAAGTATGGGAATCGAATAGTGAGGCATTAATACAATTTCAACATGACCATTTTGCCCAAGATGTGGCTTGCATAGTCGAAAATGATTTAATGCTGGATGCGGTATATAGTCAATTAAAAGATGCTGCGCCTAATGTATTAGTGCGAAATTTGTCTCGCATTTCGGAGGTAAAATTGCCCTCCGACACGGGCAAAGGAGTTTCTGAGGTTACATTACAAAGTGGTGAAAAATTTACCTGTGAATTAATAATTGGAGCCGATGGTGCTAATTCTTTGGTACGCAAGCAAATGGGTGTTGATGTTTTCAGTTTAAACTATGAGCGCATGGGATTAGTGGCAACGTTGGAGTTAAGTGAAGCTGCAGACAATTCAGTAGCCTGGCAACGTTTTATACCCACAGGACCTGTGGCAATGTTACCTTTAACCGACAAACTTAGCTCTTTGGTATGGAGCACCACAATTCCTCATGCCAAGGAGTTGCTTAACATGTCACCTCAGGAATTTATTGATGCTTTAAATGAGGCTTTCTGTAAGGAATTTCCAAAAAGTGATTTAACGGACAAGGCACTAAGTACTTTAAATTCCATAATGGGTCGTAGCTCTGCAACAATAAGACAATATCCTCCCCGTGTAAGTGGTGTTTTCGAGAAATCGCGAGCCACCTTCCCATTGGGTTTCTTACATGCCTCTTCGTACGTTTGTACTGGTGCTGCTCTTATAGGAGATGCTGCCCATCGCATACATCCATTGGCCGGCCAAGGTGTTAATTTAGGTTTCAGTGATGTAGGCTATTTAATTGAAACTTTAGCTGAGGCTGCCTACGCCGGTGCCAAGTTGGGCGATAAACAATATTTAATGAAATACGAACAGAAATGTTTAAAGAAAAACGTACCCATACTAGTGGGTGTTCATGGATTACATACCCTCTATTCAACTACCCTAACTCCGGTAGTACTTTTACGTAGTTTGGGTTTACAATTAACTCATAATATACCACAAATTAAAGATATTTTCATGAAGAGAGCAATGGGCTAAGAGGAGTACGTTAAAAGTTTATTATTCACAAAGTTCGTAAAACATTTATAAAATTATTTTGTAATTTAATATTTTTGTTATTAAAAAAAGAATAAAATTCTTCTAAAAATCTAGTAGTATTGTATTAATCTGGTGATGTTCAATAATAACGATTTATTTAATGAACGAGAATTAACAATTGTTGTCAGTTCTAATTCAATTACAGTTCAGTTATAGTACAATTCTAATTAAGTTTTAGTTCAGTTCTAGTTAAGCTTTAGTTCAGTTTTAGACCAGTTGTAGTTTAGTTCTAATTCAGTTTTAGATCAGTTCCAGTTTTGTCCTAGTCCAGTTTTAGATCAGTCAAGTTTAGTTCTATTTTAGTTTTAGATCGGTTATAGTTCAGATCAAGATCATTAGTTCTAGTTCAATTGTAATTCTGTTCTAGTCCAGTATTAGTTCAAATCTACTTCAGTTCCTTATAACTTCTAGTATAGATCTTATTAAATTCTAATTCAGTTCTACTTTAATTTTGCATCATTATTAGTTCAGTTCTATTTAAATTTTTGATCAGCTCCGCTTCAGTATCAAACCATAAATTGTTCATACTTACACGTATTAGCATACCCCCTTTCATGATTTAAATATTGTATATCAATCAATTTCTTCAATATTACATCCCTTGCTTCCTTGTGTTCGCTGAAGTGGACATAACGTAGCACCAATTTCAAATCATCACACAATGTCGTAAATTGTAACCATATTTGTATGGGTTCATTGCGTGACATACGCGATAAAACATTTGGATTCTGTATACGTTCTATTAAAGTAAACACCTGTACACAATGTTTAATGATTTCCTCTTCGAATATGTGAAAGCCCTTGGCACCCGGTATGGTAAGTGATAGAAAATAAGCATTAACTGCTAATATTGAAAGTTTTATGTAAACCTGTGACGTGCCATCGATTTGTATTAATGCTGCCAAGGTATAGATGAAAGCCAAATAACCATCCCTGGGAGCTACCTTAACAACTTGATCCCAACAGTCGAAAGTGTTGTCGTAACTGGTTTCGCTTTCGCTACGTAGACTACGTAATGTGGCACATAATTCCATCAATGTGGAGACAATTTGATCATCTAATTCTGCACGTTGCACCAAAGGAATGCCAATAAATTTCAGCATGGCTTCGTTAAGTTGTCCCTCTGTGTTGTTGTGCGGTGTTACTTTATTTTGTTGTACATTTTCTAGTATTTCTTCGATTTCCTCCCACACTAAATTCACTACAAAGTATTCATTTAACTTTTTAAATATTTTTATTAATTCACTCATGTTTTTGTTTTTCTTTCGACTTCTTTTAAAGAACGCGCTGCAATTCAACCGGTCCAACAAATGCAGGGAAATAAATGTAAACAAAATTATTGCATTTTTTGCTTTATCCAAGGCGAATTCACATAAGGTGATAGCCAAGATCAAGGTATATTAATTATAAGGTAGTTTTACAAATTAGAGTTTGACAGTATGCCTCCCAAAGTATGTATGTATATTAATATATCTTGCCTACATATGTATATCCATAAGTGCGTGCATGCTGTCAAACTCCATATAAAAAATGTATTAGAAAACAAAATCAGCTGTTAACACTTAACACTACCTTATAAGTTATAACCATGGCGAAACTAATAAGGTGAAGTCATTTCAACAGCTGATTGTTTTTTTGTTCATGGAAATTTAGCCCGACGCTGTCAAACTCCATATAAAAAAAATCTCTCTCAAAACCGACGCTGTCAAACTCCATATATAAAAAATTTAATGAATTCGCAAAATGAAATGACTTCACCTTATAATCTATTCGCCTTGGTTATAACTAATATACCAAGGCGAATAGATTATAAGGTGAAGTCATTTTATGTTGCGGCGAATTCATTAAATATTTTTATATAGAGTTTGACAGCATCGGGCTAAATTTTAATGAACAAAAAACAATCAGCTGTTGAAATGACTTCCCCTTATTAATTTCGCCATGTAATATACCTTGCTGGTGGCTAAGGAGGTCGTAATTCTTCAACAACAAAATTTTCTATTTATTTTGTTTTTGCATTGGTTTACACCAAGGCGAGTTCACATAAGGTAATACCACCTTCAATTATAATTATTATAACATCTTTTTTGGCTATACATGTATCTATTTTCGTATACTTAGTATGTATACATATATAGCCAAAAGTACAACAATAATCATAATACATACAAAAATTCAAATTAATGAAAATTTGTTGTAAAATTTGTATATTTGAACAGAAATAATTATCAGCTGATTGAATAACACCACCTTATGTGAATTCGCCTTGGCTTTATCTTAAGGATAAATTTTAATAAGATTTTAGACAATCGCATGTTCTTTTTGATTAATAAAATTGTTGATGGTTTATATAAGAAACTGTGTGTAATAAACCTAAAATAAATGATTAATATATTTATGAATTGGGTAAAGTTTTCTTTAATTCAAATGTGTCATCTCTAATAATTTGACATTACTACTTAACAACAGATGACACTAGCGGTTAGGAACAATGATGCCAATTTAGAAATAAAGTTTACATTTTTGAAAACACATTATTTTTATTAAGCATAGATTTTTATATGAAAATTTTTAAATCTTTAAATAAGTGTCTCATTAAACAATTTTCCAATTTAATATACATACAAGAAATAGCAAAGACAATGTTAATTTAAATCGCTTAAATATGGGGTTAAGATGAGTGATTTCTCACGCTTTATTAATTTCAAAAATGTCAAATTTCAATTAAAAATCTCTGAATTACCAGCACTGGTCACAGAGAGTGTGAGAATTTATTTAGCTGACGTGACAGAGAGAGTAAACCGAAATAAGTGAAAATTTTTTTAAAAGGAAAATTTGGGAAAATATCAATTAAAATAAAATATGTACTAAATAAAACACGAAAATAAACAATAATTGTTACAGGCTTCAAACTAAAATATAAACGATTGAATGAAGAAGAAAACAATACGGCGTTTTCAAAGATAAAATAAAAAGTTATTATAACACGAGAATAAGACAAACAACAGGCAAGGCAAACAGCACAAACTGCAGCAGCAACCAGAAGAAGAGCAGTACTTTGGCTAAAGAAAAAGTGGAGCAAATTATATTACAAATTTCGAAACAATAAAAAGAAGAAGAAAACAGCACCTATAAACGCAGCTGGAGCACAATATTAAACAAAAATGCTAATGAAATTTTAAAAATATTTAAAACAAAAAATTCAAAACAAACCCAAAATTTTGTACAGTGAACTTGAAGTGACACCAGGCGGCGACTACATCAATGAAAATAAAGTGCTGGAGATTGTGTGGCTAGAACAACGTTATTTGAATATAGGGGAAGCTATTGGTTAAAGGTGAAATTGAACAATAATACAACAACTAAAGGCTCACATTTGTATTACGTTTGTTTTGTGTAAAATAAACAAAAAAGAAGAAAAAATATTTACTTGCATATACACACGTACAACAATTGCTCTTTTCAACAATAATTATTTTTTGAATAGAAACACAAAAAATAAAGAAGATCTGTTCAATATTTTAAAATTCAAGGCCAAAGATTTATAAACAAATTGCAAAAGCAAAACTAAACAAATAAATTCCAAGGTATCAGTAATAAGTGGAGAACTGTACAGGTAAGTAATACAAACTTGACTAACAGCAGCGTATATTTTTTTTCTAACGCAACTTATTTCTTTAAATTGTAGTATAATAAAATGTCATCTAACGAATCCACAGCAGAACTGGAATCTGTTCGGGAATCTCTACTAAGTAAACGTACATTAAGCGATAAAACTACAACAACAGCACTGGGCAATGGTTCATTAGTCTCGGAGACCAGTCCAGTTAATGGTAAATTACATAGCAGCAAATATGCTAGCAACGACAACAACATCACAACTACAGCTGCTGCTACATCTACCACCGGCACATTTATGAAACTTAAAACCTATCTTTTAGCTTTACGACCCTGGTCCCTGTCCGCCAGTTTAGTGCCCACACTATTGGGTTCTGCCTTGGCATTTCGCTCACAATGGTCGTCGGAGTTTTCATTTATAACATTTTTTCTAACCGCTTTTACAGCCGTTACGGTTCATTGTGCCGGTAATGTGGTGAATACATATTTTGATTTTATCAAAGGAATTGATAAACAAAAGGCTGATGATCGCACTCTAGTCGATCATATTTTATCAAAAGATGAGGTGAGTCAAGAAATTGAAAAAAATTATATTCTGTTTATACTATAATGTGTATACAAAGTATTTTTTGATTTATTTCGGAAAAAATAGTATGTGTGTGCTAAATTTTTTTTTTGGAAAATAATTCGCTTTTAAATTATATAGTCATTAATGGATGAAATTTTATATATAAGAGTGTGTTGTATTGGGAAGAAAATTATATATATTTATTGATTTATTGTTAATTTACTTAGAAATAGTATACAATTTTGGTTTTGTATACTATTAGAACTAAAAACGGAACTAAATCTAAAATAGTATTGAACTAGAAATTGAACAGAAATTATTTTCAAAATTTGTTATGTTCAAAATTAAAAATTTAAGAAAAAAATTATATTTTGAACAGCTATTATTCCTAAATATGTATGACTAAACTATTTCATTTCCCCTTTTGCAGGTTGTTTCTCTTGGTGCAATACTTTATATGGCCGGTTGTGTGGGTTTCATCTTTTTAGCCATCTTAAGTCCAGCTAAAATGGAACATTTAGCACTCATCTATTTTGGTGGCTTATCGTCAAGTTTCCTGTATACCGGTGGCATTGGTTTCAAATACATTGCATTAGGTGATTTAGTTATCTTAATACTATTCGGTCCCATATCTGTACTATTCGCATTCATGTCACAAACTGGTCATGTTGATTGGACAACCATCTATTATGCCATACCTTTGGCCCTTAACACAGAAGCTATTTTACACAGTAACAATACAAGAGATGCTGATAATGATCGCAAAGCTGGCATTGTGACTTTGGCCATTTTAATTGGTCGCACAGCATCGCATGTCTTATATGCACTACTCCTCTTTACACCTTACAGTGTTTTTGTGGTTTATGCTTTAAAATATTCATTATGGTTTCTATTGCCCTTGATTACGGTGCCACAAGCTTTTCGCATTGAGAAACAATTTCGTAATGAACAGACCATGAGTAAAGTGCCAAGACAGACGGCAAAATTGAATTTCTTTTTTGGTATTTTATATGTAGTAGCTTGTTGTTGTGCGTCCCAATTACCTACATTTACATATTCAAGGCACTGAAGTGTAAAAACTGAATAATAAAAAAAAAAAACAAATTCCCTTTTTTAAGCATTACAAACGATTTTCTAATCAGTTAATTTTTAAACATAATTCTTTTTAAAAATCAGTTTAACTTTTTTTTTTATTTTTTTAACGCGAATAAAAACTGTATAATTAAACGAAACAAAACTTTAAGTAAAACTATACGATAATATATAAACTAAACAAACAAAATAAGAATAATGTTACAAACAGAAAAAAAAAATCAATTTATACATACATTGATGAAATTAGTGAAAAAATTTAGGGAATTTTTTTTTTAATAAAACAAAATAAGAAAAAAAAAATAATACAAAAAAATACATATTGTATTGCATTAATGTAAGTTTTCCATTTAATCATCTGCTCATTTATAATTTATTTATAAGTTTCATTATTATTATTTTTATTTTATTAAAGATGTGACTTGTTGATACAAAAAAAAAAATAATAAAACCTTATTTTTTCTATTATTGAGAAGCTATTTTTGGTTAAAAATAGACGATTTCTTTTCAACTTCTACAATTTTCATTATTATTTATTACACATTTGGTTGCTAAACTAACAAATTCATCATTATTGTGCATAGAGTTAAGGCTTTATTCATGCTAATACTCTTACTTCATATTTATATTTCATTTCATTCTTATTTTATGTCTGCGAACAAATGTGTTGATGTTGTTTTTCATTATATACGAAATTAAGTACATATAATCTCATTTTTATTATAAAATAAAGTGAGTTGATGATAATGTATAGAATATTTAACATTATTTTGTTTTCTTAAAACTTAAGTAAGAACAAGTAAGAATTGTACAATTATAGCAAATTTTAAATGTTTATTTTTAGTTTGATTCATAGTTTTGAAAAAGTCAAATTATTGGCTTTATAATTAAGTTTTAACCTCTATTACATCCCGTTCCCTCTTTAAGATATCTTAACCTTAAGTTTAAAAGAACTGTAAAAACTTAAACGGTTTACTTTCACAGCTACGATCTAAAACAAGTAAGAAAGTATAGTCGGACGTGGCCGACCATATGATACCCTACACCAGTTATGAATATTAAATGTGATTTATTTTTCATAATAAAGCATTTATCTTCAATATTCCCTTGTTCCGATACATTTAGGCAATTTATGGATGAAAAACTAATTTTCTGAAAGAGGCTTTATATGGGGGCTAGGGGCAAATATGGACCAAGCCCGATAAAATTTTGTGAATATATTTATATTTACATAATATTTTATTGTGCTGAATTTCATCGCGATATTTGTTTTTATAAGTTAATTTGGGACATTCAAGTAATTTTCTGAAGGGGACTTTGTATGGGAACTAGGGTCAAATGGGGCCCGACCTTTATGAAATTTGGCAGGGTCATCAAGACTTCTATAAAACTTAGTTGTGCCGTATTTTATCAATATATCTGTATATTTAACATAATTATGAGCTCAGAAGCCCTTTTCGGGGGGTTCTGTTCTATGGGGGCCAGGTGAAATAATGGACCGATTTTAACCATTTTCAATAGGCTTCGTCCTTGGGTCAAATAAAACGTGCGTGCCAAATTTCATCCAATTATCTTGAAAATTGCGACCTGTACCTTGCGCACAAGGTTTACATGGACAGCCAGCCTGCCAGACGGACGGACGGACGGACATAGCTTAATCGACTCAGAACGATTCTAAGCCGATTGGTATACTTTAAGGTGGGTCTAGGACGAATATTTTTGTATGTTACAAACATCAGCACATATCCAATATACCCTCCCCACTAAAGTGGTGTAGGGTATAAATACTCATATTCGTTAAACATTGAAAAGAAGTAGAATAGTTTCTGCTTTTTCCTATGATTCCGTTTTTCGTTTGTTGCTTTGCTGAATGTAGAAACGTGATCGAAATGCAGAATAGAAGTGAGATTGAAGGATTTGTAAAAAACACACATAAGAAGTACCGGCACATTCTTAAGCATAAAGGTGAGACATTCAAACGGACGTATTAATATTGGCACAGGGATTCTAAAGCTACCAAAACCAAACGCTTTAATGGCAGATATGGATATTGATCATTTTTGATCGCACGAATCGCATAAAAAATGGAATAATAATATACTATCTTATACTATAACCAAAAAGTTTAGGCCAAACAGGATGGAAAAAGAATGACATAACTTCTAAAATTATCTCAGTCGCCACTAACCATCATTACAAGAGGCTGTGGTTGCTACGACAATTGGATCTTCGCTCCAGAACGACCTGAGTTATACTCAGCCAAAGATTGTCAACCCAGCGACAGCTGTATGAACCGAAAGTTTTTTCCCCAGGAAAGAACTATCGGCCACAGTACGAACTGTTACAACAAGGGGCTGCCTGTCATTGTACAGCAACACTTTTTAGAGCTTTTACCAAAAACCCCAAAAAAAGGCCAAGCAACTGAAATTAACTCATTCGAGACTAACCATCATTACTTGAGACTGCCTGTCATTGCTACAGCAACACTTAAACACCTGGACGAAGAAAGTAAATTTAACCCTTGACTGCCAGCGTGTTCAATGGAGTTCAAATTCCGAACGTTCACCACTCAAAATACTTGGGGGTTTGACAGCTCCTTCTCAGCTCGTGCCGCTACAATCACGCACAAATTGTAAAGTAGAAACAAGCCGACAGCACTTGGGGTATGGATAAAGAAACGTTGTCAGTATGCAGCTCCAGTGTGGTCGCCTTCGCTCAGTTATATCCAGTGGAGAAACATTCAATGCTGCCTGCAAATTAACTGGGAACATCATATACACTAGGAAATGAAGGTTCTCCGAATTAAGGAACTCAATGACATGTTGACTATACAGTTCTTCCTGGGATGTTAACGAAAGAGTCATCCCAACTTTTTAATCTCACAGTTAAATGCTTTCCCGAGGCATATTAGGAAGGATCTTCGTATGTATGATGAGAACTGAAGGTCAAGGAACATAATCTCATGTTGACTAAATAGTTCCTCCTGGGGTGTTACCGCAGGAGTCATTTCACGAGGAGAACATACACAGTTATGTGCAGGATTCACTAGAGCTGTCCTCGTATACGGCAGCTTTGAAAAATATTCATAGAGATACCATCAATTTCTTGGTCGAATGTCGCACGTGGAGGCCGCCCATAGCAGGAACAGAAGAAAACTTGCCGCGGAAACCATGAACGGAATAGAGCAACATGCTAAATACCTACTGATCAAGATCACCATGATATCCACCACATATTCAACGGCTTAGCCAAACCTATTTCACTTTGGCCAATGGATATATGGACACATTCAGTTGAAATAGCTCAATTTTTACGTCTGGACATTGAAGTAGAACCCGCCAACTAGATTATTATATAGTTTTAGTTGTTACAACAATAACAGCAGGACACTGCAAGTATAGCACCCATACTAGGGGACTTGAATTACCACACAATGACTACTGTTTAAATTGACATAATGAGAAAGAAGAAAATAATTAATTGATTAACTCCTATATCACTCGAGCTTCATTAGAGAACATTCGCAATAAGTTCATAGGTCAACGATTTTATGGTGACTTGTTCGAACTATCTAGCAACAACGGGAACCTCAGAATATTGAGTTTAATCAAAGAATATGATAAATTTTCAATAGCGGGTCGTAACACATAAAGAATACGTGTTAATCATAACAACCCGCACGTCGAGATGCCCATTCTTGGTTTAACATAGATATTGATATTGCAAAAGTGACTTCATTCTCTATAAGGATTTAGAATCTATAAGGATGCAAAATTAAATTGTATAAATTATAAACGGAATAAAAAATTTATATACATATAAACGTTCTGGCGAATTCAGTTTTACACGAACTCTCTCTCGCTCTCCCAAAAGTCCTTTAATTTCATAAAAAACCTAAAAAATATTTATAAAAAACTCAAAAACTAAGTTCACAACGATCTTTGTTATATTATTTCTAATGTTTTTTGTTTTTTTTTTAATTTAATAAATTTTTCTTTAAAGCACTTGTTAAGTTAAACACTAATGATTAATAATTACTTTTTTTTAACAAAATAAAAAAATTTAAAACTTGATGAAAATTCAAATTTATTTAAACAATAAAAGTAGTGTTTGCAAATCAAAAATTAATAAATATTAATGAAACAAAAATTAAAATGAACTAAAAAAAACTGATAAATGCCATCATTTTATGGACCAAAAATAGACAAAATTATAAATATTGATATGAAATTAAAGGTAAAAAAGGAACATAATTTAATAAACTAATAAAACAAAGGACTACATTTTCTTTTATAACAAAACAAATAAATAAAATAGAAAGTTTGTTGTACAATTTAGATGAAAATGAATAAAGAAATGCATAAATATTGAAATAAATGTGCTTTAATTGTTAAAAATATATAAAACTATAATAAAGTTATAAAAAAATTGATATTAAATTTCCTTCTTTAAAATAGAAAAGTAATATATATATTAAAAATCCCCTACCTTACAGTAATAAATAATTATACAGGCCAACAAATGTTTAACAGAAAGAACAAATTATATATTTTTAAAGAAATTGCGATGAAACCACATTAATCCATATAATTTCTTTATCACATCAGATTTTCTAGATATAGTGTCGAAAGTAATGAAAATGGGGCAAAGACACCTTCGTTTATGAAAGTCCAATCTGTTAACGTTTAACGTCTATAAGTTCCAATTTGTCATAAGTTTTCCCATAAATTTCTTTTTAAATTATAAAAAAAATCTCCTTTATTTGTTGAGATATCGGCGTTTAAGCGTTTTGCCACAAAATTATAGTTGTTTAAAATTCTAGGTTAAGATAACTTGAAGTAAAAAGTAGATATAGATTTTAAAGTCGACCGATTGAACTTTCAGATGATATAAAAATGATATCGCGCTATTATTATATCTGAAAAATGAACAAAAAGTAAGTTTTTTCATGATGTAGTACATGATATCTCGAAAACCAGGGTGTAGAGAATACAAGATGACATCATTGACCCATTTTTATACATAGACTTGTAGACAGGTTTAAACCGTACGTACGGTTGTCAAACTACATACTAAAAAAATTTGACAATCGTGCGTTTGATCTCAAGTGCTGGTATGCTATGTCGAAAGCATAACGTGAGGGAGAGAAATTCAACGCAGTTCAATAATCTATAAATGTATAATATGATCTCTGGCTTTCGAATTTTTTTTTTTAAATTTGTTGGCCTGTGTTATTTATCTAAAAGAAAAATTATGCATTTGAGAGTGAGACTTAAAATAAAAAAATTCTACATAACAATTTTTTAATTATAAACCTAAAATAATAATATTATTTAAAATATAAAGAGATACAGCGATGTTAAAAAAATATATACAATACATATAGTAGAGATGTTGTTAACGAATAATCATTATTTAACAAAAAAAACTTATTTAAAGAATTGTTAAAAAAAAACAATGGAATTATTTCAAATTTGAATATAAAATCCTCATGAATAATTAATTTTTTATTAACACTTTATTTTAATGGATTTGAATATTATTAAAACGAAACTGATAATCTGCAGAAAGCTCTTAAAGCTGAATGAAAGTTGAGTTCGAATTATACGTTTAAAAAAGTTTTTAAATAATTTTCTAATCTTATAAAACAATTTTCAAAACTCATTATTCATAGAGGAACTGAGAGTTTAAATATCTATATAGAAAATAACTATTTAAATAGTTTATGTATCCGAGCAAATTTTTAACCAGCATTTATATAGAAACAAGTAATAGTTCTATATTCGGCAATGCCGAATCTTATATATCCTTCACCCTAGTGTTTTAAAAAAAGTCAATATGTATATTATTATAAAAAAATATTAAAGAAATATCAGTTGAAAAACTAGAAAATCCCCTTTTATAGATTTTCATACCAACTGGACGCTTCTTGTTTAATTCTATAAAGTGTGGACCTATAAATTATAATTCCATTAAGATGTCTGTTTACATATTTCTAGGTTCAATAATTCAGAAAATCAAAAAAGTACTATTTAATTTAAAAATAAAGTACCAGAAACTCACATTTTATAAATATTTTTATTCAATGTTTCAAGGTTTAATATAAAAAAAGTTTAAAAAATACCAGTTAAGGAACAAAAAAGTACCAAAAAATTCGCTCTTATCCCATATGTCTGATTATATGTTTCTAGGTTCAATATTGCAGAAAAAAAAACTACCAGTTGAAGAACGAAAAAGAGTATCAAAAATATTTCCCTACAGATTTTCTTCACTCAGGACACTGCATGTTTAATTTTATGTTTCCAGGTCCAATATGTATTATAGAAAATTCAAAAAGTACCCTTTGAAAATCGTAAAAGTACCAAAAGGTTCCCTCTTGTATGTTTTCATTTACTCCGGGCTCTATAGGCTTAATTTTATGTTTCTAAGTTCAATATTATCTCAGATTTTTGTTCATATCTCCATTACTAATGGACCGATTTTGCTAATTTTAAATAGCGTTCTTCTTAAAAGCCTGTTTGATAGATTTATTGAAGTTTTGGATCCCGAAGATAACTGACCTTTTAAGAAAATTGTTTTCAACAAATATACAGGTGGTCATAGTTTTACAGGGTCGCAAAAATTAAATTGTAGATATTGCAAACGGAATGAATATATGAATACATATACCCTTTCTGACGAAGGTGAAGGGTATAAAAATCGAATAACACTACTTTTGATTTTTAATATCAAATATTATTTATTTTATAAGTATATTTTTAACCCTTAACCGATGTTTCCTTGTTTTCTTTTCAACTCTATATATAACATATCAAATGATATATCTAATTAATACCTTAATGATCATAAACAAATAGCATGACTTTTTCTACGTTACCTTATTAATGAAATGACAGTTTTCCATTAATCGATTCTTAAATACATACTTAGTACTAATCTAACTATCGATACATATACTATTACATATTAATTAAACTATTCAATAATTTTATAAAATTTATTTAAACTTTTTAATTAAAACAAAAACTGATAATGCTTTAAGTGTTCTGATTAAAGACAAAACTAATAAAGATAAAAAACAATTAATTATAACCAATTTTTTGTAAACAATAACTTTGTGTTTTATTTAGATCAAAATAAATCGATTTAAGTAAATGGTCCCGGGTTCGTTCTCTGAAATGCGCGCTAAACCAGTTTGTACTTCACTAAATTGCTATACTTCTCAACAAAATTTAATTTTAGCGGACAACAAATTTTTAAACCAGAGACCAAAGTATACTTCATTACTAAGAGTGTAATCTATAGATTACACAGAGACAATCAGAAAGCTAGTCCAAAGAATTCAATACCTGGCAATTAACCTTTTCACTTAAGAGTATACAAAAGAAATACTCTCGATTACAAAAGAGAGTTAGCAGAAATGCTAGAAAATCTCAGGAACATCAAAGTAATCAAAGTCTACTATTTCATAATTACTCTGTCCAGCAATATTCACACAATCCACTTTCAAATCATATGAAGATAACCCAAACAACCACGATTCTTATTGCTGAAAATTACATTTTATTATTCCATTATCGATTTATAATACAAATTTCAAATTAATCTATAAAACCCTGACGGGGCACTAGATAGGCCTCATATGGCCTAACAGAAGCGGTGGCACCATCTAATGGCTCTTCATCGGGCAATGGACCAGGTAAAGCTTCAACACGGAAATTCTGCAAGACAGTTGTAATGAACATAAACAAATTCTGACGTCCCAAAATGTCACCCATACAACGATGACGACCAAAACCGAAAGGATTATAAGCTTCGGGTACTTTAAGGCAGCCGTCGATTAAATAACGTTCTGGTTTAAATTTATGAGGATTCGGAAAGTCCACTGGATTCATGAGCATACCGCGAAAACAAGCAATAACCATGGTGTCTTTGGGAATTTCATAGCCACTTAAGCGGGTATTACGCAAGGCACGATGTGGTATACCGAAGGTGTTGCCCATGAACATGCGCACCGCTTCCAAGACAATAGCTTCACAATATGGCAGCTTAGTGCGATCTTTCCATTCAGGCAAACGTTCGAGGCCCACAACTTCTTTGATTTCTTCAAAGGCACGTTTTTGTATTTCCGGATTACGCACCATATGCAGAAAGGCAAAGCCCAGACTTTTATTAGTTGTCTCAGAGCCAGCTAAAAACATGTCCAGACACACTGCCAGCAGTTGTTCTTCGGTAAAGGAGGCTTTACGTTCAGGATTTTCCAATTCCCTTAAGTAACTATCCATTAAATCACGGGGAATGTTATAATGCTTAAAAGTCTGACGATGATTATCCACTTCTTTGCGTAGAAATGCATATATACGTTCATGATTTTCCACAAAGGCATTGTAGCCCGAATAATTGGGAGCCACATAGCGCATAAAGGGAAAATGGCTAAACATGGCTCCCACCATATCGACGTGTTGAAATAATTCGAAAAACATTTGTAGCAAATCATTGATTTCCTCACTCTTACGATCATAACGCTTGCTCGACATCATAGACCACAAAGTGTTCAAGACATAAACCGTAAAAAGATTAACCATAGAAACTTTGACCCTCTTGCCACCTTGCTCACGCACCAAATCATTCAAATCTTCTAGTAAATGAGCTGCCTCCTGCTGTATGCCATTAACCATACCACTGCGGGCAAAACCGAAATCTTTTAAGTGACGTAAAATAAAACGTCTCTGTTCCACCCACAATTCTTCATCGGTAACAAGTATGCCTTTCTTGGAATTGAAGGTACGCATGCGATAGAAAATACCATCAGGTTTACCATCCAAGTCCTCATTAGTCATCATCTCTTGTATGGTATCCGAATAATAGGCTATAACCAATTTGTCTTTGCCTATTTTCAAGCCATAAAGTCCATAAGGATTGACATAGTGACGCGTTAGTTCATCAATCACTTTACAAAACATTCCACATTTGGCGCGCAATTGGTAAATCTGCAGGGCACAACCCACAATGGGATACCATTTTGGTCCGGGAGGAAACTTGGCCGGCTTGCGTATGTCCCAAAAAAGGAATAATAATATTAAAACCGTGCCAAATATTACGGTATAAAACATTGTACGTTATTAGTTTTAAAATAACGTTTACGTTTTGAATATGAGTTTTGTTGCAACAGTTTAAGTTACAATTTCCGCTTAAAACAATGACGTTAAAAACAAACAGCCTTTTAAGATTTCATAACAACATTATTACATAATTAACTTTGTTTACTATTTATCCACTGGTCCACTTGGAGTCAACACAATTGTTCGTTTTTGTTTTTACTATTTTCTTTAATGAACCATGTTAGCGTGTATTCGTTATATAGTTTTTCTTTTTTGCTTTTCTTTTGGCTATTTTCCCGTTTAAAAGTTATGGCTGGCTTAAAGTTTATCAATCAACTGAAGAGTTTTCTTTGGTTGCATCACAATTTATACTTGGTCAAGTGAACCAGTAAGTAAGTCTGCAGACATCTGATATTATTGCTGGTGGTAATTATCGTAGTGAGAGTGTTTTTCTTATTTTCATTTAACTTTTTGCAATTGCAGAAATTCACAAACTGTTTAGCATATTCCGAAAGCGTTAGATGCTGTTTGATCAGTTTTTTTAATCTGTGGCATCATTTTGATTTGAGGCTCATTGTCGGTTTAATAATTAATCTTAAGCGACAAAATTATACTTAACTTTTGAAATACATTATAATTTTTGAGATCTGTAAAACCGACCCTTCAAGATTTATTTATTAAGAATTTTAAGATGATTTATCTGGCTAGTAGCTCTTAGCTATAGAAGAACCTGATGGGAGAGAAATCACAAAGTATTATTTCAGATGTTTTATCCTTTAAAACCCTAGAATATACATATGTATACCCGTTGCACATTTGGGACACAAATATATAATCCAATCTCTTAATGTTTCTATTTTGATCTGTTTGTCATTGGTCGCTGTCTGAAGAAATCCTTTATATTAATATTCGATCCAGTCTTTCTGTTCTTCTGTTTCGATAGAAGAAAGGGCTTTGAGTACTTTTAGCTTCTTATTCATTGGTATATGTCTAGAGAAGTCCTAGTTGTGACTTGAATCGTCTTCAATCACCAATTTCTGATCTAAAGTTACTCTGGTACACAAATATATAATCTCTTCATTTTTCTATTTTGATCAGTTTGTAAATCATTGGTCTTTGTCTAGAGAAACCCCTAATTATATTCGATCCAGTCTTTCAATTCTTCTGTTTCGATAGTTTGTGAACCATTACTTCATTAATTTGAGAGCTATTAGTTTCATTAGTATCCGCCTAGAGAAGTCCTAGTTGTGACTTGAACCGTCCTTAATAATAAATCTAACGGCTAAATCTGAAAACGGTCGCAAAATGACTTACTCTAATAGTAACGGCGAATACCGCGACGTGAATCATTTGAATTGTTGGGTCCTACATTATTTTATTGATTACTGTTCAAACTAGTTGAGCAGATCAAAATTTAATTGAAATCCGCCTCCTAACGACATGAAGTAAAATTAAAACCTGCTGAAGTCTTTAGAATATTGAGAAAATTTGATCTAGAGACACATAAACTGATAATAAATTGTATATGATTTGACCAGAATGAAATGACTTACTCTAATAATAACGGCGAATACCGCGACGTCAAGCATTTGAATTGTTGGGTCCAACATTATTTTATTGATGTACGATCAAGTACTGTTCAAACTAGTTGAGCAGATCAAAATTTAATTGAAATACGACTCCTAACGAGATTAAGTAAAACTCTTTAGAATATTGAGAAAATTTGATCTAGAGACACATAAACTGATAATAAATTCTATATAATTTGACCAGAATGAACATAAAAGATGATTTAATGATGTGGTCCATAGAAAAGCTAGGTAATATATTTTTCATCTAATAAAACCTTAACAAAATATAACTTGCGGATGTACATACATACATTATTGCAATTTAATATGTCAAATGTGTTAAAAAGCCTTCGTCACGTTCATAGCATCAATCCAATTATCAGCAAACCGTCCAAAGTAGGGAAGTGTTATAAAGAAAGTAAAAACACATACGATGCATAAAAATGCAATTGTTGAATATAAGATAACATTTACAGACAACATAATTATAATAATTTATCAGACCTCAACATTGAAAAATAACATAAAATTGTACAATCCTTAAAACAAGCAAACACTTTTCTTGAAAACGACCGGTTAGGAAAATGTACACAAAAATCGATTATGTCACCTATTTAAACCACAACAAACTGGTTGCCAAAAAATAAAATACATAAACATTTGAAAAAATTGTTGGTCAAAATACCGGAAAATGCAAGCGCAAAGTAATGACAACAAAGAAAACAAGTGTTGAAAACTATTGTCGATTTTCCATTACGATCTCACAAACTAGACATCCATATAAAGTTCCGGTTTTATACATATGCATAATGAAACCAAAATAAGGTGGAAGAAACATAGAAAGAAACATTTTGTGGATAAAGTGGATGTTACGCATGTGTGTTGGAGGACTACAATGCTTTCGAAAGAGTTTTGAAAGAATTGATTCGTAATAAAATTAGTCCAGACTATAGACTATTATTTAGTCCAGACCATAGACTAATCTATAGTCCAGACCATGGACCAATCTATAGTCCAGACTATAGACTAATCTATAGTCCAAACTATAGACTAATCTATAGTCCAAACTATAGACTTATCTATAGTCCAGACTATAGACTAATCTATAGTCCAGACTATAGACTAATCTATAGTCCAGACTATAGACTAATCTATAGTCCAGACTATAGACTAATCTATAATCCAGACTATAGACTAATCTATAGTCCAGACTATAGACTAATCTATAATCCAGACTATAGACTAATCTATAATCCAGACTATAGAGTAATCTATAGTCCAGACTATAGACTAATCTATAGTCCAGACTATAGACTAATCTATAGTCCAGACTATAGACTAATCTATAGTCCAGACTATAGACTAATCTATAGTCCAGACTATAGACTAATCTATAGTCCAGACTATAGACTAATCTATAGTCCAGACTATAGACTAATCTATAGTCCAGACTATAGACTAATCTATAGTCCAGACTATAGACTAATCTATAGTCCAGACTATATACTAATCTATAGTCCAGACTATATACTAATCTATAGTACAGACTATAGACTAATCTATAGTCAAGACTATAGACTAATCTATAGTCAAGACTATAGACTAATCTATATTCCAGACTGTAGACTAATCTATAGTCCAGACTATAGACTAATCTATAGTCCAGACTATAGACTAATCTATAGTCCAGACTATAGACTAATCTATAGTCCAGACTATAGACTAATCTATAGTCCAGACTATAGACTAATCTATAGTCCAGACTATATACTAATCTATAGTCCAGACTATATACTAATCTATAGTACAGACTATAGACTAATCTATAGTCAAGACTATAGACTAATCTATAGTCAAGACTATAGACTAATCTATATTCCAGACTGTAGACTAATCTATAGTCCAGACTATAGACTAATCTATAGTCCAGACTATAGACTAATCTATAGTCCAGACTATAGACTAATCTATAGTCCAGACTATAGACTAATCTATAGTCCAGACTATAGACTAATCTATAGTCCAGACTATATACTAATCTATAGTCCAGACTATAGACTAATCTATAATCCAGACTATAGAGTAATCTATAGTCCAGACTATAGACTAATCTATAGTCCAGACTATGGACTAATTTATAGTCCAGATTAGTCTATAAACAGACTAATCAGACTATAAACAAATTTATAGTCCAGACTATAGACTAATCTATAGTCCAGACTATAGACTAATCTATAGTCCAGACTATAGACTAATCTATAGTCCAGACTATAGACTAATCTATAGTCCAGACTATAGACTAATCTATAATCCAGACTATAGAGTAATCTATAATCCAGACTATAGAGTAATCTATAGTCCAGACTATAGACTAATCTATAGTCCAGACTATAGACTAATTTATAGTCCAGACTATAGACTAATTTATAGTCCAGATTAGTCTATAATCTATGGTCCAGACTATAAACAAATCTATAGTCCAAACTATAGACAAATCTATACTCCAGACTATAGACTAATATATACTCAGAACTATAGACTAATCTATAGTGCAGACTATAGACTTATCTACAATCCAGGCTATTGACAAAACTATAGTGCAGACTATAGACTTATCTATAGTCTAGACAATAGACTTATCTACAATCCAGACTATTGACCAATCTATAGTACTATAACTTATAGTACAGATTATAGAATGATCTATAGTCCAGACTATAGACTGATCCATAGTATGGACTATAGTCTGATCTACAGTACAGACTATAGGCTGATCCATAGTACAGACAATAGGCTGATCTATAATATAGATTATTGGCTGATCTACATTATAGACTATGGGTTGATCTATAGTTTAGAGTACAGACTATAGTCTAGACAACTCTATAGTGCAGAATATAGACTAATCTATAGTCCAGATTGTTGACTAATCTATAGTACAGACTATAGACATATCTGTTGTATGGACTATAGACTGATCTATAGTACTGATCTGTAGTACAGACTAATCTATGGACTGATCTATCTGATCTATGAGATTGAATACTTTTAAAAATCTGCATTTTATTTCAATGGTTTGTTACAAATAAAAGAAAACAGCTACCAATGAGGATTTCTTTGCCACAATTTCAAAAAGATACATTTTTTGATTCGTGTTTAATGTAAAACTAAGCTTCACTTGTGCTGCAAACGTTTAAGGTTTCAGTTCGTATTAGCGGATTATTTAACAATTTCACGTGAAAAGTTTACGAACCAAAAACAAATGGGTTTTAGGTGAGTACTCACTAGGAATCTAACTAACAAAAGAAATAAAGAAAACTTTTTTCTAAATTAATCATAAAAAGTTTTCCATTTTCAACTTAAACAAAAATGACGGGACATTTTGTCAGACTTATGATTCTTATGGCCATGGGCTTAGGTGCCATGTATATGCTGCATTTATTGGCTCAAGATTGGAATAAAATCAGACGTCCTATACCGCCAGCAGTTACCAGATTGCTAACGGGTGCCAGTAAAAATCTAGATAATTTTATAACACGCGGCAAACGTGATCTACAAGGACAACGTAGTCAACCAAAACGACGTAAAACTCACCAAGGTAATGAAATTAAGAGAATTAACAGCACGGCTGTTACTATCGATTGGAAACGTATATTATCGCGTGATCCGTTTGAGTGTCTACAATCATTAGTTTGTCAACTTTTATCGGGTGCCGAAAAGAACTCCCATGAAGCTTTAATGATGTGTGATTTTCTAGAGGAAAATATTAGCGTAGCACCTGCAAAAATTGGACGTGCTTTTAGTCGTGGCTTAGCCTATCGCGGCCGAACGGAACGTTGTTATGAGGAGTATCCATTTTGTTGGTATTCAGCTAAAACTATGCTTAAGATGTTAAAATGGTTTTCCGATACAGTTCAAAATTAGTCATATAATTAAGATTTTATTAAATAAGTTATGTTATTATTAATTTAAATTAACAGAGTGAAATGTATATTTTATAATTTCTCGTATACCTTTAGGGATTTTTCAGTTTAATGTTTTCATTATCTTTATTTAATACATAAAATTATTTCAGAATAATTGGAATTGTAATAAGCATTACTTTAAAAACAATAAACTATGAATACGACCTTAATATATTAAGCATTTTTTAATTATTAGTGTTAGATCTGGGCTTTGAATTATAATTTTTAATATCAAATGGTATAAATGATCATTCGATTATGGTTTAAGTTGTCTATGATTAAGAAACATGTGTTTGGAAGGACCAATGTTTGAAACAATAAAATTCATTTGATCATTTTTTTTTTAAGAGATTTGTTTAATATTCAGAACTATTCTTTAAGAACCAAATTAGATTTGTAGATTTGGATGTAATTTATTGTATTAGATAAAGAATAAAATTGAATTAAGAAATATTAAATACTTACCTTTCTAGTTGTCTTGATTTGTGTTCATCCAGAATTTTCAATGGATTTGATAGATGATAAAATGAGAATTTCAATGACATTTCAAATTTTAACTTGTTTACGTTTTGATCTAGAGATTTATTGAGAAAAGAAAGTGATTACGTTAAATTGTGTTTTAAATAAAGTTTATAAAGATTCAAGTACTAAATTTATAATTCGAATTGTCTACAGTTTTGAGGAATAGTTGAAGAATTATATTCTCTTATATGAAAATAATTTTATATATAACAAGTGCCAACGATCTGGTTCCTAGTTAACACTTTAGAACTATTTAGGGAGGTTTTGTTTTTTGAGTCTTAAGCTTAAGCTTCACTTAACTTCACAGTTATAAGCCGTTCAGCCATTATATACAAGTAACATGGATCTTGTGCAAAGCAGACAGGTCTAAGTCCATTCTCCGTTAGGCTCTTCAATAGGCTATTAATCCCGATTACCCAGAGCAAAGGGGCGAAACACTTTTTCCAGATAGTTTTATCGTATATCTCGCAGCTTATCAATCTGTTCTGTATCATGTAATTGATCCAGTTACAGTGCGCCCAGTCAACATGGAACTAGTTGAAGGATTAGATAGATATTATGTTATTGAAGGCTCCTTCGATGTCAATATACAGTGTGTTATCGAAGTATTCACCTATATAGTGAACGACTTCATACTGTGCGGTCTCCAACTATTTTCCCTTTACATAAGCATGCTGCTTATATTTAAGGTCCTTGTCTGGTATTGTGCTTTTTACCAGGATGACGATTGTAGGTGTCAAATTTTTAAGTGGCGTGGCTTATCTGTCGTTAAGACTTTAGTGTCGTATAACTATCTTGAAATTTTTAATTTTTCAGTTTATGTTTTTCGTACGAACAGGATTATTAATTAAACTATAAAAAGATGCAACTCCACTTCCCTTCATAGAAAGTAATGACCCAAAGATAGGAGAGGTGAATGGAAACAGGCCAAGAGGTTTTAATCCAGAAAATATATCGATTCGATTCCCTAAAGAATGAAATATGTGAGACTCTGAGAAATGACAAATTACCCTGATAAAACCCAGTAGACTGCGAGGTTTTAGCCAAGCAATTTTTCTCTTTTCAACATTTTGTATTTTAGGATATTCGCAAATTATATCTATCTTTAGTCTGCCGGGACTATAAACTGGTGTTTACATTTCACTCTATGGCTAGTCCTTGGATGATTTGAAAAGAGGTCTAACCAGAGCGCCAGATAATCTGGTACTACGGCTGGTCTGTTGGTTGAGGTTCCTTCGGGATCCACGTTGTGGTAGAAACCTAAATCGCAGGAAGGGGTTGCTTGGTTAAAAGATTGATACACGGTGAAATATAATTTTTTTGATGAATTTCTGTTATATTTCCTAGATTCTAGGAACGGTACAAACTACAGAGCATGACTGTGGATTAATAAATTGTTGGATTTGCTCTGTTAATGCAGGGATTGGTGCTTTTTGATGGATTGACGGATGAAGTGATGGATGGAGTGGCTTAGGTGATGTACTGAACTAAGGTTTGGTTGGAGTTTACTCTAAAACATGCTCAATTTATCACAGTGGGTCTTTGTGGCCTCTGAAGTAAAGCTTGTCAATTAAAATGATCCGTGTTTCGGACTACCAATTACGTCCCCTAGGAGCACCATCTCTAGTAGTGTGGTTGGGCGACATATAAGGTTTTCCTTTGTTGGGTTAAGCTTGCTCATGACACCTATCCTTCTCCGACGGGACTACTTTGGCAAGAGATTAGATAGCTCGAGACTTGAGCAAAGTGCACGTATACTGGACCTGACATCCATATATGTACGTAAATAAGCTCAATGGGGCGGTGGTGAGTCGTTACTTTTATACTCACCCAGTGGTTGAAAAAGAACACCGTGAAATAAGGCCCTCAGGGCAGGTGTAAAGCACTTCAACAATCTTGTCACAACTACATTCGTCAGGGAGTCTGAAAGACCTTTTTAACGGTATCAGCGATGTAGACAGATGAATATATATTCGATTCATAGGTGAAAACTGCACACATATTAAACATCGGATACAAGCCAGTTTTCCAAGATGTGTTTCCTTCCCTATTCTTTCCTTTGAAAGATTGCTATCATAGAAATTCAGTAAATACTTAGCTCCTCTCGATAAACATAGTTCGATGCCATCTTACTTTGGCAGCCTTCTGTTTTTCATGGATTTAAGCTAGTTCCTTTAGCTTTTGTCCATAACAAGAGTTCACCTACTGCAGTGTCCATGATATTACTAATCTTGAAGAGACATTTTCCTTTGACCAATAACACAACGTCATCTTCCTACCTTAAGATTCATAGCCTTAGGATACCATTAACCGTTAATAGCCAAAAAATGGCGAAGAAAATCCCCCTGTGGCGTCCCTTTTGTAACGCTTCACCTAATGCAATGATGCCCTAGGTGGGAGTTTATAATTCTGCTGCTAAATATGCAGATTATCCACAGGAAGTCCTGAACCCTGAGCTCTATAAGCTAATTCCTAATATATATCGAAAATTATATTAGTGTTGTCTAGAATGGATTCTAGATGTAATGGCGACACTACTAGTTCCAATGTTGCTGTCCAATAATTCAAAGTGTTTCTTTTTCACGCTCGTTCTAGAACTAGTTCAGAATTGTTTTCAAATACGTACTTTATTTGTATTTTGTTTTCTTTGTTTTATTTCAATACAAATTTATTTTTAAAATTCATTCAAATTATGTTTGTATTACATTAATATCTTGTTTTTTTAATAATATTAAGAAAATACATATTTTTAAGCAAATAACAATTACATATTTTGCATACAATAAGTTTTCATTTAACAAAAAATAAAATTTAAAATTTTTATAATAATAATAATAAAATAACATAAAAATACATAATAACATATTTATAATACGTATTGGAATGTTAAAAGTATAAAAAATACTAAACTTAAATAAAAAAAATTGTGCATTAATTCATGGTATAAGAAAAATAGGTACTTGTTAAAGTATAACTAAAGAAATTATAAAAAATTTGTGAAACTTGCGGTGAAATATTCGAGAAGATTTAAACATTGATTTTTAAGTCATGAGAATTGGTATTTTTAATTTAGTTTTAAATAGAATATTTGTAGTTTTCTGGGATTTCATAAGCTTTAAAGTATGTATGTACTTAAAGGGAATGATCTTCTTGGATTTTGTATAACATTTAATTAAAAATGTTTATGTTTAGTTTATAATATAGTTTATGGATATAAATAGGTATGTAGGTTATGTTTATTAAGATAGATATTAAATAAAAAAAAATTCGATAATAGGAATATATATTATATGTATATAGAGAGCTATAAAATTAATTGAAATTCGCGTAGTTTTTTATATTAGAAATTATTGTTTTAAAGTAATATTTATGTTTGTTATAAACTTTAAACAATTTTATTTCATAAAAATTTCTTTGAGCCATTCGTTTACATTTAAAACTGTTTAAATTAAAAGAATTTATTCGAATTTCATTGATATAGAAAAACAAGTAGGAGGTTCTATATTGGCCGGGCCAAATTTTATATACCCATAGCATGTGTTTAAAAAGAACAGTCCATACGTATTTTATTAAAGAAATCAAAAGATGGAAACGAAAAAGTACCGAGAGTGCACTTTCTAACTATGTTTTTTTAAAAAAAGAACCAAAAAGCACGAGTTGAAGAACAAAAAAGTACCACAAATTTTAGTCCTATAAATTTTCATTCCATATATGTCTGATTCTGTGTTTCTAGGTTTAGAAAATCAGCAAAAGTACTATTCAAATGACGAAAAAAGTACCAGAAACTCCCCATTCATTCAATATGCTGCCTATTTAATTTTGCGTTTCTACGTCAAATATTATAAAATATTCAAAAAGTACCAGTTGAAGTTTTAGGTTTATTCTAAATGATTAAAAAAGTACCAATTGAAGAAGGAAAAAGTACCAAAAATTCGGTCTTATAGATTATTGTTCATTCAGGATCGTATATATTTTTAGATTCAATATTGCAGAAAAAATTAAAAAGTACCAATTGAAGAAGGAAAAAGTATCAAAAATCATTTCTCAAAGATTTTCATTCACTTTGGATTTTGAATGTTAAATTTTATGTTTCTGGGTTCAATATTATAGAAAATTCAAAAAATACCTTTTGAAGAACGAAAAAGTACCAAAAAGTCCCCTCTTATTTGCTCTCATTAACACTACATGCTTAATTTTATGTTTAAGGTTCAATATTAAAGAAAATTCAAAAAAGTACCTTTTAAAGAATAAAAAAGTACCGAAAAAAGTAGTATTAGATACTAGAGTTACAAATAATACCCTTAAAACTTTTTTCCATCACTGATTAATTTCCCACACACAGTTTTCCATCTCTGCAGGGATGATTTTGGCTTTATTAAAACAATAACAAAACACGGCTTTTTATAAACAAGCAAACTAAATACAAGAACAACGTTTACCATATTAAGTTGTTGTTGTTGTTTTTTCTATGTGTCAAAACATGCACAAAAATGTTCAGTTTTTGAAGAAATTTTCAGAGGTTATCTCGGATTTTTGCTCATATCTCCATTATTTATGAATCGATTTTACTGATTTTAAATAGCGATCTTATCGAAACCATGTCTGATAGAACTATTAAAGTTTTGGATCCCCAAGATATCGGAGGTCTTCAGAAAATTGAATTCAACAAATATACAGATGGACAGACGGACGTACTACTTAATCGTGGAAAAATTAAATTGTAGAAATTACAAACGGAATGACAAACTTATCTCGAAGTTGAAGGGTATAATTAAGGAGTAAATACTTAACAGCTCATGGTAAAAATTACTTCAATTTATTTGAAAATCTATTTCAAATAATCTAGAGAAAATATTTAAAACATTAACGATGATTTTAGTTTTGGCCCCAAACTAAAAACTTATTTTAAATTTAAAAAACAGTTTTATAACAAATACAGCCTCAAAGATATTAAATAATTTCAGCATAATAAGGTGCATAAATAAAGTGTGATATTTAGTTTATATGCATATAAATATAATAATTATTATGTTAAATATATTATTGTTCATAAAGCGAGTATACGATTACAAGAAAATATTTTAGTTTTTTGTAGAAATTTTTGAGACAAATATGTTGTTTACAAATATTTATAAGATATTCTCAATATAAATAAGCCCATAATTATTGTGCTTGCTTATTATAGAAAAGAAAGAGATATAGAGAGATTATTACACAGTTAATAAACTGTTAAAATATATGTAAAGTAAAAACTATAAATTAAGGCCTTTAGGCTTAAATTTGAAAATAATTATAAAAGGATTAAAAAGTAATAATATTTGAGATTCTTAAACTATATAATTAAATATACATGAAAAGCATTTTCAAAAAATAAATTAAAGTTTTAGTTTAAAACTAAAGGAAAAACTATGACTTTTTTCATGTTGCTTTGTAAATTCATTATCACTGTAGATGAGTGTGTATATGTGCGTTTTCATTATTGCTTTTTTACTTCATAAAATAGTATAAAATTCATATGTAGGTACAACCCTTTAATTAAATTAAAACGAAAACATAAAATAAAAACTTACTAAGACTTTTGTTTGTGCTCTGCTTCTTCACCTTGACGCATAGTAATATTAGTGACATCTTTAACTATCATTTCAGCCACCTGCCAGGCAATTTCCTCTTGTACATTATCATCCGGTAAATGTACCAATTTACGCATAGCATTTTTGATTTTATTACCCTGTAAGGTTAAAGACCAATTGTGATTTGATTTCAATGAAGAGTGTTGTAAAGCATCTGAGGGTGAGATAAAATCTCGTTCATAACGTCCTAAAGAGTTGACACGACCAAATTTTAAATTATTGCTATTAGAACGATGCCATAGTAAATCGGGATTGGTTAATTGTGAGGAATCAATATTTAAATGGAATTGTTTCAGATGTGACGAATGACTATTGGAATCCATTGAGGCTAATAGGGTGTTATGCTGTGATATGGGTAATTTCTTATCCAACGTACAATCCGATAAGGTTTTACGATGCCGATTAGAGGTTTTATCACTAACACAACGACGCAAAGGTTTATGCAGGTTTTGTAACTGATTAAGATTTTCTTTAAGTTCCTTGTCCTCCTCAATACGTGTTTTCAGTTCATTTAAATAGTTGGCAAATAATGAAGATTTTAAAAATAATTTCAAATATTTACACTCCAAATATTTTGCTGCCACTTTTAAAGGCAAATCGAAACAGTAAAACACTAAACCCTCGGTACAAATGCAGGCCTCAACATGAGATCTTAATTTATTGGAAGACCATAGTTTCACCTCATTTTGTAAAGAGAAAAATTTCTCATAAATAATCATGGCATCTGATTGGGCCTCCTTCTCATTGCGTATTTGTGATTCCTGAGACAAATAACTTTTACGATAATTTATGGCCGAAGACCAAAAATCTAAACAGTCTCTTTCCTGATGCTGTTCCAAATATTCCATCAAATAGAATAGTGTCACCTCACTGTGTAGAATATCATTGATATTTAAGCTATGGCCCTGTATTAGTTCAACACAATATTTTGCATAATAGGTACTTTGTAGAAAATCATTTAGGTATTCCTTTTCCAGTTGGCTGAGTATGAATTGTTGAGCCTCTGTAAAACAATCCGAAGTAATGGCACGGTTTTCTTCTTCCTGTTCGTTTTTGCATAAAATCAAGGAAATTTTTGATAATATATCCACCGGTATATCAATATGCTGCTGTGCATTTGCTATTAAATATTTCTGATATATTGTTAATGCATCCTGTACACTGGCCATCGAGATTACCACAGATTCGGAATGTTCGGTGTAGTTACTGGTTAAACTGCAGAGTGACAGTTCTGAGGAAGCTTTAATGTTACTCTTATCATTACATTTAGTTAGTTGTTTATTTGTTTCAGCGTAAATTTGTGATTTTTCATCATCGGTTAAGGGTTTGCGCATAGTTAAATCGCATAATGTTTTTAATTCAGGTACAAGACTGTTATCATTATCGCATCTGTCTTCTCCAGCGGCACAGGCTGCAGCTCCCGCTGCCACAAGCGTTTCTCCAAAATCATTACGCTGCTGCTGTTGTTGCATTATATGATCATCTGTATCATTATTACTAGCTGTTACTGGTGTCATTTCCGTTGGACCATCGTTTAACGTTGTCTCCTCGGGTATTTGTTGTGAAATTAGTTTGTGTTTTTGCTCTTTACGCAACTGTGCTAAAGCTGCATTTTTGAAATTTTCTGTATCTAAATAGAATTTGATTAAAGGCAAAGCATTATGTTTTTCTAAATATTGAACGAAATAACTGAGGCAATTTGGTTCATTGACTATGGAGGTGACAGACATCGATAGGCGAGAATGATATTTGAAAATATCTGGAAAAAAGATGTATCGAAAAATTTAATAAATTAATTTACTTTACAATTATGTATATATACTTTGAATAATGCAGTAATTCAGACTAGTTCAGTTCTAGTTCAAATCTAGTTCTAGTTCAGTCCTAGTTTAGTTCTATTTCAGTTCTAGTACTGTTCTAGTTTTAGTTCAGTTCTAGTTTAGTTCTATTTCAGTTATAGTTCAGTTCTAGTTCAGTTCTTGTTCAGTTCTAGTTCAGTTCTAGTTCTGTTCTAGTTCAGTTCTAGTTCAGTTCTAGTTCTAGTTCTAGTTCAGTTCTAGTTCTATTTCATTACTAGTACAGTTCTAGTTCAGTTCTAGTTCAGTTCTATTTCAGTTCTAGTTCAGTTCTAGTTCAGTTCGAGTTCAGTTCTAGTTCAGTTCTAGTTCAGTTCTAGTTCAGTACTAGCCCAGTTCTAGTTCAGTTCTAGTCCAGTTCTAGTCCAGTTCTAGTTCAGTTCTAGTTCAGTTCTAGTTCTAGTTCAGTTCTAGTTCAGTTCTAGTTCAGTTCTAGTTCAGTTCTAGTTCAGTTCTAGTTCAGTTCTAGTTCAGTTCTAGTTCAGTTCTAGTTCAGTTCTAGTTCAGTTCTAGTTCAGTTCTAGTTCAGTTCTAGTTCAGTTCAGTTCTAGTTCAGTTCTAGTTCAGTTCTAGTTCAGTTCTAGTTCAGTTCTAGTTCAGTTCTAGTTCAGTTCTAGTTCAGTTCTAGTTCAGTTCTAGTTCAGTTCTAGTTCAGTTCTAGTTCAGTTCTAGTTCAGTTCTAGTTCAGTTCTAGTTCAGTTCTAGTTCAGTTCTAGTTCAGTTCTAGTTCAGTTCTAGTTCAGTTCTAGTTCAGTTCTAGTTCAGTTCTAGTTCAGTTCTAGTTCAGTTCTAGTTCAGTTCTTGTTCAGTTCTTGTTCAGTTCTATTTCAGTTCTAGTTCAGTTCTAGTTCTAATTCAGTTTAAAAAAACCTGACGACATTCATAACTTTGACTATACATAATTAATAATTTTCCATTTTAACTAACAAAACAAAACATGAACATAGCTAACTCATTACAACATACATATGACATTTAATAATTATCCCCCACTCATTAGTTACGTGATTTTAATTAAAAATTTACCTTCATCAAATTCAACAATTGAATTTAAAGCCATTACAGAATTAGCAGCGGCAGCAGCACCTACGACATGATTATTAGCAATACCGCTCCCACCATTGCTAAGTGCACCTAAACTTAAAGCTCCGTAACTGACAGCATCTTCTTCTGTTGTTGGTGTAGTTAGTAAAAGGCCTAAATTAGCCAACTCTTCGAGAAAAACTTCATCACAGAAACTGGAAGTTGAACGTAATGAATGACGCTTTACAGTGCTGACAGCAGAAGATGAGGTTGATAAATCATCTAAAGTGCCAGCACTATCAGTTTCATCAACAATACTATTTATAACACTGTTGTTTTTATTGTGATTCGAGCCAAAGTAGTGGTCATTTTCATTAATATTTGAAGAACCAGCACGACCTAAAAAGTCAAAAATATTAAACAATTACAAAATTAATAATACCTGCCATAAACCTGCAATTAATTAAAACAACAACAACAATGTTAATAAAGAATTTCAACTATTTCTTTTTTTATGATTGACACCAATTATTTATTTATTCTTTCTTTTGCTGACCATCAATTTTTTATGGCTGTTAGCAGAGAAGTCTCTGTTCTGCTGGCTGTCGTCTCACAGTATTTTTTGATTATTAAATTTGCCTCATTGTTGTTGTAATATTTGGGAGACACCAATAACAACAAACACACAAAAATTTTACTTACTTTTCTGTCTTTTGAAATATTTCAACATTTTTTACTTTCATTCGTTGTTTATTTGAGGAATTTTTTATTTATTTCCTAATTTTAATTACATTTATTTGCGTTTTCTTTTGTTTGGAAAATAAATAAGTAATTGTAATATTCTTTTATTTGTTTTGCAAAATTTTGTACACAATATTTTTTGTTTTCTATGACCAATGCACTAAAAAATAAATAAATTTCTCCGAGACGTAAATATCTGCTGCTTCTTGTCAAATATAAGTATTCACTATAAATGATTAGCAACTACGATGACATGTAAGGAAATGATAGTGATGCCGTATTGGTAAATAAGTTATGTATAATTATTTTCAATAAAGTAACGGTTCTTATGTTTCTCAGTTAATTTGCAAATAACTTGCTGATAAGGGTTTTCAACCCTTTTATTCATTGACACTGCCTTACCCATGAAACTGCTTTATCGAGATATTCGTTAAATGTTTAAATCATTTTTTAAATAAATACCACGTTTTTTTAGAGGGTTTAGAACATAAAATTATGTTTTTATTGATAATATTTAATTTTAATTATTTTTATATGTATATTTTATAATTATGTTTATGTATGTTTCTTGTTGTTGTTGTTGTATATATATAATATTTTTTTATAACTGTAATCTGTATGCATATTTGTTACGGTATACTAATTTATAATTATAAATAGGCTAATTTTTAATAATAATAATAATATTTTTATTTATTTTATAATATTTTTTTTCATATTTAAGACATTAAATGTTTGTTTTAATTAATTTAAATTGTTGCTTATAGTTATTATTATATAAATGTTTAAATATATAAAATTAATAGCAAAAAATGCAGCAATTTTTGCGATTTTTTTTTGGTAAATTTTTTAAATGTTTTCTTTTTTTTTTTATAAATTAACTTGTTTTTATTCTTATTTATATTTTTGCTTATTTTTTGTTTATGAAATAATTTGCTAATATTATTTTTTTATTAAACATTTTGAGTTTAATTGAAAATAAAAGTTATGCAAAATAATTTCATAGAAATTAATAAAAAAAGTTGATGTTGGATTTTTTCAAAAATTAGCTAAAAAAAACAATTTTTCAAACATAAATTAGTTTTTTTTAAGGATTTATTTGTATTTTAGTGTTTAAATTTGTTTTTTATTTAATTTAATTATATTTTTATGTTTTTTTTTTTTCATTGTATACAAACAAGAACACATTTTAGTTAAATGTTATATTTTGAAAAAAATCTTTAAATTACAAAAAAATATATATTCAAAATCTATAAAATGAAATTCAAACAGTTTTGTTAGGTTTTAACAAGAAAAAAAAAAAGAAAAATAAAATGCGATGGTTTTGAGTGCCTTATTAACTAAACAATAATTAATAATTTATTTATTTAAACTTAAATATTACAAAAATAATAAAAGTTGTTAACAAATATTTATATTTTTTAACGTATAAATATTTATTTTTAAGAAGTTTTGTATTTTTTCATTATTTTTTTTAATTTATTTTTAATAAGTTTTTTTATGTTCCTTTTCATTTAAATTTTTTAAAATGTATTTTTTTCTATTTTCTTTGAGTTTGTACTTTTTGTTGTTGTTGGTTGGTATATTGCTAAAAAAAAAAGATGGAGTTTTTTATATTTTCTTTTTTTTTTATATAAAATTGTATTTATTTTTTTATTATTATTTTTGTTTAGAGGTTTTTTTATATATTGCTTGCTTAAATTTTGTTAAGAGTTTTTTTGTTTTGTTTTAGAAAGTTATAGGTAGCCGATTCAATTTGTTGTGTATTATATTTATATAAATTGCTTGGTTTTTTGAAAATAGATTAAGAAGAAAATTGTTTAAAATTAATAAAATTTTTTGAAATACAAGACATTTTTTTTAACGAATTACCACATTCGTGAGCGAATAATACGACTTTCATTAGCGAACAAGAAATTCATTACGCTAATGTTTCCTTTTCTTATTTTGCTTGCGAAAGACAAGCAGGAGCCGAATTAACCCATTCTTGATTGAGTAAAATGGATAAGGTTGTTATTCGATATCGAACAAGTAAAATTTCCATTCATAAGCAATTTGTCTCCAGTTGTTTATGAGCTAATTATTTTGAAAGTGTTTTATTTGTATTTCGGAAATTATATTCACATTTTATATATCGCAAATGTTAAAAAAGTTTCAAAAAAATTAGTTCATAATACTTTTTTTTGGAACTTTGAAAGTTTTTCAAATGAAAATTTTCATTTCGAATGTTAAAAGCACCACATTTCGAAATTAGTGGTAAATTTAAATAAATGATCCTCTGTTCTGTAAATCGAAACTACAAGAACATTTAGTAGGTTGGCCAAAACTTCCAACGGTATTTTTTTTACAATATCTTTCATTAATTCTGAACGAAAGTGAAAATTTTCCATAATTGTCATTTTTAGAAATCTTCAGATGGAACTTTTGAGGGCAGCAGCTGACTCTTCAGTATCCAAATGTTTAATAATTCTTTCACACATGCTATCGAGTAGTTTGCTAATGAAAAGCACCATATTCGAAAGACCTTTCATTAATGTATACATTAAGGCCGGGTTTCTTACTACTCAGTTAAACTAGGCTGTTAGATTGAACTTAGAACAAATTTAGGCGGACTTTAAACGATGTTAGTGTTTTCCAGATATAGATTTAAGGGCAGTTAAACTTTGTTAGTATTGTCATCTTTTCAGTCGAAAACATAAACAATGAACAGCTGTTTTTTGCAAATATTACTTTTATAAAATGAAAAATTTTAGAAAAAATTAAAAAAAAAACACAAAATATAGGTTAAACTAGGTTTAAACATAGGTTCAGTAGGTCTAGGAAAAGAACTACATATGTATTAAAGATATATCCGATAATAATATCAAAAATTTTCCATATATCAATCATTTATACATACATATAAAAAATTTGTAATTTTTCTTTTTAAGTTTCGATTTACAGAGCAGGTTCAAATAATAATAATAATGTCTTGTTTTTTATAAAGAATTGTTTTTGCATAATAAATCGCCTATAAATATTAAATAGTAATTTTCCAAAAGAAATTAATGCTTGATAGTTTAAGTAGCAGCAAAATGTTAACGTTTTATATAGAAAAGTTTTGATATTTTAAGCCGCTTTTGTATCGAAAACAAATCTTAAAATTAAATAAGTATAGAGACGTCGAATTACCGCATACATGATCAATATCACATTTCCATATTGAATTTAAGTTAAAATCTATTAAATGTCTCTTTGATATCCATTTTAATGATAACAAAAAGGACAATTAGAATAAATTTTACTTGATTCTGTTGGTAATTTTTGATCGATAATGGAATTGAATTAGATCAATGACGATTCCATTGAATCTAAATGTTTAATAACGCCGCCCCTGTTCGTTCCTTTCCACGTTATCTTACAAAACTCTTTTGGCTAAATTTTTAAAAATTTAAAGTTATTTACAAAAGTTGAACGGGTTTTGGTCTTAGTTTTTATTTATTAACCTTAAAATCGATAAAAAAAAAATCTTCCTTTTCAGTATTGGGACATTGAGCAGGTGCCGAAACACCCCGTCATACTTTTGCTTTAACTTTATTTTTCTTTAGATTAAGATTTCTTGAAAACTAGTTGTGATTGACAAATACTAAGGTCACAATTTCGGCTACAGGGCAATGATAAATTCTTTAGACAGTAACATTTTGGTGACTTCGTTAGAAAATGTGTTGACCTGTGGGCGGTTAAGAATTACAAAGTTTAACACTTTGCAGAAAAGCTTTACTTCGCGCTTTAAGTATCCCACAGTATTTTATCAACTTTAGAGTGGCCAACTCTAAATATTTTAAGGATAACCCTGACTTTTTCTAAATTCCATTTCTTGATCCTCAAGGTTATGTTTATTCTAAACTAATTCTAATTTAAATATTTCAAACTTTAGTTAAGATCAAAATGTGTCTTAAGCTTGATTCTGTAAAAAAACTGAATCTGTAAAAAAATGTTTGAAAAATATTTTTAGCGACCAAAATAAAGTTTCGATAAGTTCTTCACTTAACTTTCGTTAAGTTCGAAATTTATAAAGAACTTTAAAGCAACTCAAGTCTAATGCATGAATACAGCAAAATATCTTGCAAATTTGTCTTAGGGTCCAAAATAAAGTTTCGTTAAGTTCAAAATTTGTCATAAACTTGTTTCTTATTCACGTTTACAGCTTACATATGGAAAAATATCTCGAAAATTCCTTTCGATAATCAAGTTTCGTTAATTTCTTCAAACTTTCGTTTGAAGTTTGAAATTTGTAAAGAACTTAAATGCAATTCATGTTTATTGCATAAAAATCACAAAATATCTTGTAAATTTGTCTTAGGATCCAAAATAAAGTTTCGTTAGGTTTTAAAACTTTCGTTAAGTTACAAATTTTTCTAAAACTTGTTTCTAATTCACGTTTATAGCCTGCATATGCAAAAATATGATGAAAATTCCTTTTAGTTTCAAAAATAAAGTTTCGTTAAGTTTTTCAAACTTTCGTTATGTTCAAAATTTGTAAAGAACTTGAAGCAATTCAAGTCTAATGCATGAATACCTCAAAATAGCTTGGAAATTCATCTTAGGGCCCAAAATAAAGTTTCGTTAAGTTTTTCAAACTTTCATTATGTTCAAAATTTGTCTTAAACTGGTTTCTAATTCACGTTTATAACTTGCATTTGCAAAAATATGATGAAAATTCCTTTTAGTTTCAAAAATAAAGTTTCGTTAAGTTTTTCAAACTTTCGTTAAGTTCAAAATTTGTAAAGAACTTGAAGCAATTCAAGTCTAATGCATGAATACCTCAAAATTGCTTGGAAATTCATCTTAGGGCCCCGAATAAAGTTTCGTTAAGTTTTTCAAACTTTCGTTATGTTCAAAATTTGTCTTAAACTGGTTTCTAATTCACGTTTATAACTTGCATTTGCAAAAATATGATGAGAATACCTTTTAGTCTCGAAAATAAAGTTTCGTTAAGTTCGAAATTGAGGACATTTTTTAGTTGTTTAGCGGGAATAGAGTTATTGAAACTTTTTAGCAAAGGAATTTTTAGAAAAAAATACGTTCAGATTGCTTTTACGCAATTCCAGAAAGTTTGGGTGCCCTGGTAATCTGCTTGTTAGCATACCTTTTTGGTTATCATTCCCGCCAGAGCCGCCTATTCTCTGTTTTATGGCAACAGTCTGTGACTTTGATGCTCTGCTAAGTTTAGAATGTAATTATAAACAACTCCTCAGAAGTCTATTAAATAATGGTTCCAGCATTATTTTTTCAAAATCTTCTCCTTCTCCTCTTAGGCTTTAACTTCAGGCTTTTTAAACCACTAACATGAACATTTTAATGCCTTTAAGTTAAATTCTTAATATAATCTGAAATTTTTGTAAAAAATATCCAAGTTTTTCAAGCTCATAACTTCAACACAACCCTGCACAACCGGTCTCTGTAACCAATATTCTCAACTATTTACAAAAAAGACAAAAACTAGAAAATTTTAGCCAAAAAAGTTTTTTTCTACTTATTTTCCAATAAGTTTTCTGTTTTATATAACCTGCAGCTCTGTTTCAGCATTTTTAAATAATTTTTTTCGGATAATTTCAAGCATTAGTTTCTTTTAGAAAAATTTCGTGTATTTCTTTTTTTTTAGAATGTTTTCTTAAAAGTATTTTTTATGAAAAAAAAAAATGTTTAGTTATGTTGCTAAATGTACAATATAGAGAAAGAAGTATTTTTCTGTTAGTTTTTAATAATTACGTTTTAAAGAATTTGAAACGAAACGATTTTTACGTACAATTTTCTTAGATAAATTTGTTGTGGCAAAACGATGATGCTGCTGTTGATGATGAAGATGTTGCTTTGCTAAAGATGAGGATGAGGATGATGATAATGATGTTGCTGTTGGTGATGTTGTTGTTGCTGAATTGCATGTAATTTTTTTAGATTTTGTATTAAATGTTGTGTTAATAGTTTTGTTTTTATTATTAATATTATTAGGAATAATAAGAGAAGCAAGATTATTTAATTGTTTCGATATTTTTGTATTTGTATTTAAAGAATTAACATTTCTTTTATGTAAATGATTATTATTATTAAGTTTAATATGTTGTTGTTGTTTAGTATTATTATGATTACGTTTAATTAAAGGAGTTGTAATTTTATTATTAGTAGTAGTTGTTGTTTCTGCTGAAGTTATAGAAATATTGTTGTTGTTATTATTGTTATTAATATTTTTATTTGTTTTTGTATTAATAATAGAAATTGTCGCTTGTTTTTTTGTATTTTTACTACCATTTGCTGTAGTAAGTTTTAAAAAATGTACATTTTTATTAATACTAGTCTTAACACTATCATTTAAATAATTATGTTTATTATTATTATAAATTTTATTATTATTATTAATATTATAATTAACCAACTGCTTATTACTATTAATTGTTTTATTTTTTAAATTACTAAAATTAAAATTATTTTGCAAAAACATTTTATTATTTTGTTTAATTTTTAAGGTTTCTTTAACTTCATGTTTATTTTGTTTAACCTCATCATCCATATTTATTTGTTGTTGTTGATTTTCTGTTATAAATTGTTTTAAATTTGTATTTTTTGCCTCAATAATAATGTTTTTATTTTTATTATTGATTTCTTTAATTTGAACATTTGTTTTAAAAGTTTTCTTAGAATTTTTAGTGGAAAAATCTAAAGTTGTAGCTGACAACAAGGGAGTAGTTGCTGGGGAGTCTTTAGCTGTGGTGTTGTTGGTTTCTTCATCAACAATTTCTTCAAAAATTTCATCTATTTTATAAAGTTTATGTTCTACTAAATATTCCTCTATTTCTGCTGTTTGTTTATTAACATCCTCATCATCTACTACTGTTGTTGTTGTTTCTTCTTCTTTATACTCATCAAATTCCTGTAAATTCTCTTCAAATTCCTTTAATGCTTTAACTTGATTTGAAACATCGTCACCACCACCCGCATTCGCATCCGCACCACCACCATCATTATTAGGATCTACTTCTTCATCATCATCTGTTCTGTAGCTAGTGTCGTCGTCACCTTCATTATCTTCATTCATATGATGTGGAGGATTATGTTGTTGTTTATGATGCCGTTGATGATGTGTGATTTGATGTTGTTTCAAGGCTGTGTTGTTATTGTTTTTGTTGAAAGCAACTTTATTACGTTGCAATTGTTGTTGTTGCTGCTGCTGCTGGTTTATTGGGAGGCCGCGAAATCAAGACAGTTGTTTGGCCACAATAACACCCGGACGACACTGCTTTACCGCCGTAGTACTAATGGTAACATTAGCCGGTGATCCCGCTGTTGTAGTGCCAACTTTTGTTATTGTTGTACTGCCGCCAGCGGCATTTGTTTGAACCTTAAAAATGGCGGTGGGTGTAACATTTTGAGAAACAACCGAAGTTACGGTGGCCCCACCACTTGAACTACCAGCTGCTACTGACTTTGAAATATCTTTTTGTATGACCGCAGCACCGGCCTTCGTTAGGGTCATGGCCGTGCCTCCACCACCCACAATAGTGACCTGTTTACTGCCTCCCTTAAGCTGTAGGAAGGGTCGTAATTCCGCTAATGTTTTACGTTGTGCCACCACATGTTGTTTGTTGGTCAAAGCGAGTGGGGCATCTTGGCCTATTGCTCTTACCGCTTGGGTTTGTACCAACACCTTGTGCTGTTCACCATTGCTGTCGGTGAACAAATGATCGCCCTCTAGATGGCGTATGGCTTCCACTATTGTTTCGAGATTTTGTCGTGAACGTGTTAGACCACTCGTTTGTTCGATTTTCTCAGTTTTTACCTTTTTTAAAGTGGCATCCGTTATACGTTCCACCTCAACTTTTGGTGTGGCCTTAATAGCTGCCTGCAAGATGGGTTGTAACATGGCGGGTGTAGGAGAGTTGCCCTCGGCATAGGCTTTTGCTATAGCATTCACAGCTACCTCTTGCTCCGATTCGGTAGAGCTGGAGGACAATACCACTTCTTCGTGCACATTATCTTCGGTTATGATTTCGGCTGCTGCGGCGGCTGCTTCACTATCCAATTCCTCAATAGTAGAGCAAACCACCACCTGCTGCTGGCCCGTTAATTCATCAATTTCTACATAGGAAAACTCTTCGCAATCTTCACGCAGCAAATTACCAGTGTGTTCGATTACTTCACGGGGAATGTAAGTGGTTGTGGTGGTGCCATCCGTCTCATCGGCCTCTACCGCGGAGGGTTGGGGTGCTGTTGCTACTGAATACAATTGGCGTTTGATCATTTGTAATTCCTCCTCCAACATGGTACGTAAACGTCTTTCCTTATACAGCTGCTCCTTCAATTCGACCATTTCTTTTGTGTTCTGTTGTAATAGTATTTGAGCCTTGGTATTTACTGCCACCGTACCTCCAGCAGCATTTAATAAAGTCATTGGTTCTGGAGACATTGATCCAAGACCCTCATCCGAGGAATCACTTATGGTTTGAACATTGGCTACATTATCGGTTAGTTTGCGCTTCTTAACGGCTACACCTGTAACATTTTCACCATTATTGCCGGCATCTGGATTTGTGCTACTACTACTTCCGCCACCTCCACCGCTGCCAGCTTCATGTTGCCCCAGTTGACGTTTCAGTTGGCTATTTTGTGCCAATAGTTGTGTTTTTTGATTTTCCAATTCACAGATGTACTGCGATGTTTGCTGTAGTATGGCGGCCTAAAAAGAGAAAAAGAGGAAATTTGTTAAAAATCTAAAAAAAAATATGGGCGTTAAGTTGTTAGTAAGTATGATAAATTAAATATGCCCTAGACTACATATATATACAAATAGATAGCTAGATAGTTAGATAGATAGATAGATAGATAGATAGATAGATAGATAGATAGATAGATAGATAGATAGATAGATAGATAGATAGATATACATATATAGATAGATAGATAGATAGATAGATAGATAGATAGATAGATAGATAGATAGATAGATAGATAGATAGATAGATAGATAGATAGATAGATAGGTAGATAGATAGATAGATAGATAGATAGATAGATAGATAGATAGATAGATAGATAGATAGATAGATAGATAGATAGATAGATAGATAGATAGATAGATAGATAGATAGATAGATAGATAGATAGATAGATAGATAGTTAGAAAGGTAGATAGATAGATATAGATAGATAGATAGATAGATAGATAGATAGATAGATAGATATACAAATTCATTATGTACGCCTGCTACTCAATGAATTTCTTTTACAGAAAATTGTGACCTGCATTTTCTTTATTATTCTTCATTTCTCCAATTGTAAGTAGAGCTTAAAGAGCACACAAAACAACAAGATACTTTAATGGAATGTTCACATTTTACACCCTGATATTGATGAATATTTAAATGTCTGTCTGCCAAAGCAAATCGTAAATGTATTCTCAAGTTGTTTGTTATTTAAATCGAGAATTTTGCGCGCCATCCAACAAAATGCAACTTGCCAAGTAACATATGACAACATTTGCACATACATACGTTTGGCCATATCGAATATTGTGTCTCTGCACTTTATGTGTGTGATTCTTCGCATTTTGCATACAATTTGTTTGTTGTGTGTGTACCTATAGCGTAGAGTGGAGATTGTACTACATGTTAAGTTGGATTTAGCGCTGCATAATTGCATTCCAATGACGGTCACTGACATTTGGCATTGTTAGAGAAATACTATGTGGGTATGTATGCATGTGCAAAGAGATATTTTTTGCTTTTGTTAATTTGTTTGATCTTTTATTTGATTTGATTAAATTTCAATTATGTTCAAGAATATTTTCTTCAAAAATATTATAAAAAATAAACCAATGGGGTTTTTCCTAAAATACACTACTTAAATAGCCATAGGCCAAAACTATTTCCCTATTTCGAAAGATTAAATTCGTAACAACAGTATGAGTTTGGCTGCAAAACAGACATTCCAAAGGAAAAACCACTGATCTCGGACCATCTTATATAACCAACTACCTACACTGACTCAAACAATTGCCCGTACACTAAGCTTTTGACAATATTATTTATTGTAGTTTAAAAAATATGTATCGTACAATAAAAAGTTTAGTATTTTTAAAAACTACATTAGGTATATAAAATAAATAAAAACACAATAGAGGTAAAGACAATTTAAATTTTATTAAATAAAAAAAACAAAAGAGTACTACAGAAACTAAGCTCAAAAAATTCTCCGTACAATATAGTGATTGAAACTTAAGTATAGCTTAAATTAGAAATTTAATAGTTTTAATAGCTTGTATGGTATCCTTTAGCTTTAATGACATCTGTCAAACGATTTTTCATTGACAGTGCTAATTTATTTGTCGTTTCGCTGTCAATATTGCGCCACTCCTCAAGAATTGTATTTTTTAGCATTTGTTTGTTAGTAATTGTATGTTGCCTAATTTTTTTTTTTTCCAAAATTCCCCATAAATGCTCTATAGGGTTCAGATCTGGACTCTGGGGAGGATGTGGAAGCACTTGTTTTACATTATTATGTAACCATTCACATACAATTTTCGATTTATGTTTTGGGTCGTTATCTTGAACGAATCGAAAATCATCTTTAATGCCCAATTTTTCTGCACTGGCTTCTAAATTTTCTTCTAATATATTTAAGTAATGATTTTTGTCCATTGTCGTTTCAACAAATACTATATTTCCGACACCTCCTGCGGACATAGCACCCCACACCATGACACTACCACCACCGTGTTTCACTGTTGCTTTGAGGTTTTTTAATTCGAGGGCGGTATTTTCTCTACGCCACACAAATCTCCGGCCATCTGACCCAAAAATGTTAAACTTGCTCTCATCCGTAAAAATTACCGTTTTCCAGAAGTCTTCCGTTTTGTTTACGAAGTTTTTGGCATACTCCAAGCGTAGTTTCACATTCTTTTTTGAAATAAACGGCTTCTTACGTGGTACACATGCCTTATACTGGCATTGATGAAGAAAATTTCGGATTGTTTGTGCATTTAGAGCTACGTTTTCACTTTCTTTAATAATTCTCGCTATTTCCACTGCACTCATTTTTGGATCGAGCTTCACCATCCGTTCAATTTTCCGTCCTAATCGTAAATCAATAATTTTTTTGCGGCCTCTACCTGGAGAAATTTGTAACAAACCAGATTTTTTAAACTTTTCTACGACATATTGGACAGAAGATCGTGGCCTTGATACTATTTCCGAAATTTGTCCATAACTTTTTCCTTCATTGTACATTTTTATTATTAAATCCTTGATGTCTAAAGGAATTTTTGTTCCACGTTTATTATTTGCACTCATTTTAAATGTGAAAAATGTAAAAATCAACAGTAAGATTTTAAATCAATGCTGACAACATTAGCAATAAGAAAAAAACTTTTTTTCTAAGTTCCGTTACATTTTAGAGCTGCATCATTTACTTTTTTCTACCTGTACGGGCAATTTTTTGAGTTTAATTTTAGCAGTGTTGCATTTTATTAATCGCTTAAAACCAATTAGATTATTATATAATGTTTTTGTAACTGGGAAATTTATTACAACATTATAACGTATTCTAAAAATTAAAATTATTTGAATTGGTGAAATACTTTAGATAATATTACAAAATATGTTTTATAATGACTGGTGTACGGACAATTGTTTGAGTCAGTGTATTTAGAAACCTGGAAGATATTGAAAGAACTTAGTAGGAAATCAATCAAAGGGTTCAATCCCCCGAACAGAGAAATAACAAGGGACCGAATTACATACTAAATACGTAATCGAACAAGCTTTCATATCGGAAATCCATTTCGAAACCGAAATTTATCTAAAATACCTACTATACCTACTAGATTTATTATTCGATATCGAATGCCCATCATCTTAAAATTTCACTCGATCACGAATGCCATAATTCACTCTATAATTTCTTCTTACAAATTAGTTAGTGAAATTGTACTGTGAAATATAATTGTAAAAACAACTGATTAAAATGACGCCGCCAACAAAATAACAACAAAAATTTACTAAATGCCGGTAATTTAAATTAAGCACAAATAAATGTTAAATCAAAAAATCCCACAATAAACACAAGTAAAATACAGACAATTTATAAAACCACTGCAAAAATTTAAACTCAATGAAAGGGCCAACAACACATAAAGCAGCAAGAGGAGGTCGCAGAGGTTTCTTAACAATTGCACATACTGTAAACAAAACAGAAAAACAGCAACAACAAAACAAATGTAAACAAATACTAAAAATATTTACAAAAACAACACAAATAAAACGCTCATATGTTTTTAGCGGCTTTTCATTATTATTGTGTTTATTTTGTTTTTTTATTAATTCCACTGTGTTGGTTTTTATCGTCTCTGTTTCTTTGTTTTGTTTCTGTTTTGTAAACAATTCATTCAATGTTCGTTTTTGTGGTGACTGTACTTTTTTTGTGTATTAAACGTTGGTATAAGTATGTGTGTGTGTAAACGGAACGCGCGGCGTCATACTACTCCTCTCTAAGTTTATAGTTGCTGTTATTGTTGTTGTGTTTAGCGAACAATAATACGGGGGAAAAAACAAAACAACAAACCAAATATAAAAACAAAAAAATATTCGCCTTAACTATGTTGAGCAAATTTTTGTGTTTCTTTTTCCACCTTATATTCATAACAAAACAAATACTACGACTTGCTCACTCTCTCTCACTCTTCATCCGGCTGATTGGAAACAAAAATACAGCAGTGGTACAAAACAGAAAGAAACACCCTAGAAATTGAAACACATGGTGTAAAAACACATGTTTTTTTCGGTATAAATTACAGAGAGTGGAAGTTAGAGAGAGAATAAAACGGAAATATTAAGTAACAAGTGTGAGAGTTATACCAGATAATTAAAGATATTGCTATCTCTGTCTTTCCATCACACCTTGCAAATAGTCCAACACACACAACTTCCAGTTTCCCCGAAAAAATCAACAATTTCCAATATATAGTATGTGTTTGAATGACTAAAATGAAAGAAATCAAAAAAAAAAAAAAAAACTACGCAAAGCAGCTGATGTTTACACACCCAAACAAATACACATACCTTACCTACCCCCTTCTCCTCTCCTTAACCAAACAATTGCATTTTTTTTGTATTGAAAAATCTTGCAGAAAAGAAAATATTTGGTTTGTTATTTTTGTTGCCTTTAAGAAATGAGAACGACCGCCGAATGCTATGGTTGTGTGTTATCGTATTGTATTTCTATAAATGGCGCGCCTTGTATTTTGGATTTTTTTCTTTTAATTCTTTAAAATCCCCAGATCTATCTTTGAAATTTTACATACACAGGTCGTTGGACAAAAGAAAATAAAAACAAATTGAAACAAAAGATAGGTATTAGTCAAATGCATTCAAACATATAAAATATGTCAACATGTGTGTCTGTCAGTCAGCTGTTTGTTTTGTTTTTTAAATAGGCCTACGTGATCTTTGTCAAGAACTGACTATTAGACCAAACAAAGAAATGCTAGAAAATATCTAATACCACAGTATGCATAATGCCTAAAACACACATTGCACAGTGGGAATAAAGTCTTCTTTCTCGACATTAAAGGCGCATTCAACAATATGCAACCCCAGCCTATTACATCGGTATTAGCTAGCCAACTATAGCTTTTATGCAGACTTCTGACCAGTCGGCACCAGAGATACAAGCCGAGACGGCTCAAATCGGCGGCGGCTGGCCGCCGGTAATATTTTGCAAGCCGCGCCGCCGCCGACTTCTTTCGGCTCAAAAGCTAAGCCGGCTTAAACGTAGCCGCTGATAAAGATTAGAATCACACATGTATTTCGGAACATAATTTCACCAAATTGAACGGAGTTGCCACTATTTTAAATTCTTATGGCAAATTGAAAAGAGTTGCCACACAATATTGTGCTAATATTAAAATAGTGAAAACTACTATAAATGTCCATTTTCTGCAGAAAAAAACTTATATAGAGACAGGTTTCTATGTAACAGACTATTATACAAAGATTTTTCAATATAATAAACCTTATAAGGTCAATTTCTAAAGAAAAACTTAAATTGAGCCGACAATTTAGCCGCCGCCGATATTTTCTATAATAAGCCGCCGCCGCCGCCGCCGACCTAAAACGGTTGCGCCGCCGCCGCCGATCATTTTGCATCGGCTTGTATCTCTGGTCGGCACAGTATCTGGAAGCAAAAACTTTCACAAAGGTGGCAAAACGAAAACCTCAACACGGGGTATTATCAGCAATTCTGTGGAATCAGGCCTTAAACCCTCTTTTTATGGAATTCATATCTATGATATTTAACGTTATTGTGAATGCGGACGAAGTCTCCTTAGTGGTATATGGCAAATATGTATATCGTATTAAAAATACTCAGTACCTATTGTACGATAAGTGGACTAGGTGAAAATGGAACTGTACCCCTCACGAAAAAGTTCTATAATATCTGAATTAACTCTATCTACATTAAATAGGGTGCAAGTTGTGTGTTAATGCAAAATATCTGGGTTTTTCCTAGATTCCAAACTACCACTCCTTCTAAGGCTACTTTTGTCGTAATGAACAGCTTTATTAATGATCTAATGGTTCAAAAAGTTGCGCTGCAAATTATATTCAAAATTACTGGCGAATAGCAACAATCTTGAGAAACTTTCGTTCAATATTGATTTCTCTGTGTCAATCCAATACAATCCAAATGAGTTAGTAATGATCCTCCGAAAAGCTTTGTTTCTTATAAAATATTTGTTAGGTACCTATTTAACTAACGTCATATTTCTATTGTGTTCAGTTTAGAGATGGCAATTCCAAAATCCCAGGATCCCTAAAATTACCGGGATAGAAGTTTTCAAATTCCGAGATTTGTAAAAGCCATTTGGCATCCCTAGTTCAGACTATGAACATTATTCATATATGTACATAATTGCACACTATTATGTCAAATATTTTACTAGTTTGAACATTTTTACTTGTTTCTTTTTTCGTTAAGAGGGCAAATTAGCCATCAACCGAAACCGTCTAGGTATCTACATACATACATAGTATGTATGTATACAGTGGTTTCATTATTATAAACTATTTTTGTTTAATTAGCTGAGAAAAAAATTTAGTTTCTTGTTTAATAAAACCGAAAGTATTTCTTTAATTTATTTTTAACACTTTTTTGCCATTAATTCAAAGAAGAAAAAAAAATACTATGTTTTAAACAGCTTTTTGAACAAAACAATGGGGGTCAAAACTTAAAAAGCCAAACATTTTTATTAACACCAACAAAAAAAATAATTTAACATATAACCGAAATAAAAAACTGAAGTGAATGACCTTAACGCATTTTAAAAAAATGAGCTCATTTTCAAACACGTGTTGTAGTTTATTTTTACTTTTATTTCTCTATTTTATTTAAAATAATTTGACATACATATAACACTGTGTAGGTATAAAAAAAATAAAAAGCAACGATAATAACTAGAGAAATAAAGATTTAAAATAATCAAGAAAAGAAGAGAAGAAATAAGTGCAAATATGACACAGCTGTCTTTAAAATAAATTATGTTGGAGATGAGTGCATTTGTCAAATATTTTTTAATAATTAAAATAACTTTACTATTTTTAAAACAAAATTCTTGTTTAAAAATGTAGTTTTACAATATAAAAGAAACCTTTAAAAATGCAAAACAGTTTTCTTTTGTCATGAATGCTCTAAACAACAAACAAACAAACAACAACAAGAAAACAGCTGTATAGCCTTTGTTTATAAACGTTTGTATGATTATGTGATTGCATATAACCTTAAAAAGCAACTACAAAAATAAAAACAAAAAATAACACATCAGCTGATTTGAAATTAATATAACTGTGATATTCTCAGCTGTTTGTTTTTTTCTTTGTCTTTTTTTCATTCTTGGGTTTTTTTTATAATTTTTATTGTGTTTTGTTGTTTAATCTTATATTTATTTATAATTTTTTCGTAGAAACTATAAATATTTATCATGTACATTTTGCTTTCAGCCTTGTGTCAAGAAGTATTTAGCATTAGTTTATTGTTGTTGTTGTTTCTTTTTTTTTTTCAATTAAAATACATTAAATTGATAATGCCGGTCGGTCTATAAATAATACTCAAGTTATACAAACATTTTATAATAAATACATAGAAATATGTATAGATTTACCAAGAAACATGTAACCCTACTGAACCGAATCTTACCGAATAAGAAAAAATCCTAAATTTGAGATATAGACTGTGTCGGCACCATTTCCCGTCAAATCATATTATATTACAAAAACCGCTAGAAATTGTTAGAGTTAGGCTTTTGCAAAAGCCGCTAGAAAACGTAAAAATTATTCAATACCTGAAAATTTCCCAAATAAATACAAAATTCCAATAAATTGGGGATGTACACTGAACCACTTTATATATAGACTATAAACTAGACTTATAGACAAGACTATAAATTATACTTTGAATTAGAAGGGTAGACTAGAATATATTACAGACTTAAGACTAGGCTACATACTATACTTTAGTGCAGACTATAGACTCAACTAAAGACCAGACTGTAGACTAGACTATATACTAGACTGCAGACCTGTCTATAGACTACACTATAAATCAGACTTTATATAGACTAGTGGCCTCCGGTAGGTTAGTGGTTATTGTTCTAGTCTGGTAGACCGGAGGTGGTGGGTTCGATTCCCACCTGATGCACTGGTTAAGGAGCGCACAACATACCCGATAGAGGCCTAGGTGTATTTCTTCGGATTTGATGTATATATGTATATTCTCTATTCAAAGTAACTATCTAACATATATAGACTAGACTTTAGACTGATTTTTTCGGAAAATATTATAAGTATGTTTATTACAAAAATAACTATTTAATCTGCTTATAAATCTCCAAATTTCCCGCAAATCGCTAAAACGCATTTTCCCGCAAATTCCCCTTTAAAAAAACGTCAGATTTGACGGGAAAAATGTCACATTTTTGACCATATAACGAATTTTTTCGAACACATGATAAATGTCAAATGATATGTCTTACGAATATATGTCTTTCTTTTTATATATTTGTTGGTGCTACGCAATCAGTGAGCTAAGGCCACAATTGTGGATGAAAAAGATCACGCCGATTGTAGGCCTTCTAGAAAGATGCTCACGTAAAGCACTCCAAGAATTACTAATTGGCAATGCTGTGATTCGGTGTTGCCAACCTTAAATACTATTTTCCAATCATGAATTCTCAAATTTCCCCACATTTTCTCTTTCTTTGATAGTACTTTTTTTGCCATTTTTTTCCCACCCACATTTTTTTTAAATAATTGGGGGCAAAAAAAAAAAAATATTATTGCAATTATTCATGAAATGTTCGTTCATTCTATTTAAGTGAATTAGTCATAAAATATTGTGGCAAACATGATTTTTTACAAAATTTTAAAAATGGCGCCAGTGTTTAATTAAAGATTTTTCATACAAGTACAACTATTTGGCAGATACAAACAAAATAAAAATAGAGCAGCAGCAACAATAAGAAAAAAAATAAATAAAAAACATGTGTTTATGCTGTCATTCATTGCAGGTTTATTTTTAATTTTATTTCTTTAATAATTGTGTAGGTGAGTATGTGTGTTTATTTAGAAGAAAAATAAAAAAAATATCTTTTAAATATGTATGTGTATAAAAAACAGCTGCTTATTGTTATTAAATTGTTCTCATTTTTGTGTGTTTGTTTAAATATTTGTTTTTGGTCTTTTAATTTCATTGTATTGTAGATCTGTCTATCTATCTGTCATGTCAGTTTTTTTTTCTCTTTACATTTGTTTGTAAGATCGTTAAATATACATACACACACAAACACCGTTGTGTGGCAAGTATGAATGAAAATAATTAAAAACAGCTGTACATGTGCTGTATTTGGATCATTATGTATTTTCTTTCATTATTTTCTTACATTTAATCATCAGCAGGGGCAAATAATTTATTATTATTTTTTACTTTAAACAGCTGTTTTTTTCCGCTGTCTTTCTTCAACCTAAATTTTGTTAATACATTTTTTCGATTACATTGTTGCACACAACCAGTCGATACATAAATTGGATTTATTGTTTATTTTTGTGAAAAACCTGCTGCTTTATTTTAACCTCGTTTAATTAAAGTAATATTTTTTAAAATTTATAAAATATAAACAGTTGGCAAGTGTTGCCAAGATTATATTTTAACTCATCTTGGGCGGTTTCGAAAAAGTCCTCAATGTTGATCAAACCTGTTGCAATTTAGAAATATTGCATTTGAAAAATAGAAGTTTGAAGTTTAATTTTTATTATTTAATTTAATAAAAATATTGTTGTTTTGAATGAAAACTTATGTAAATAAAACCTATAGAGGACTTTGATTACTACTGCTGGAAAATGTTTCTTAGGTTTCGAACAATACTGTACACTTGCTAATATTTTTGTAGAAGAAAAACTGGCACGTGTTTTAAATTAGCAACATTGTATTGTATTGTTAAACTTTAATTTGTTTTTGTACTTTGTATTATTTATTTATTTTGTAAGAAAAAGTTTCTCTGAGTGTATATTTAATAGGGTGACGCTAAGTAAAAAGTAATAAATAACTTGAAAATTTTGTAAAATTTAAATTTTGTTTAATAATTTTTATCAAAATGATATTTTTTTTTAGAAATTTTATAACAAGACAAAATTTTTTGTCAAGACATAATTTTCTCTATGTCAAGACAACCTTTTCTTTAGATATTTTATGTCACGTCAAAATTGTCTATACAAATTGTATGTCAAGACAGAATTTTCAGAATTTAGAAATTTTATGTCAAGACAAAATTTCCTATAGAAATCTTTTGTCAAGACTTAGTTTTATATTGAAATTGTATATCAAAGCAAAATTTTCTTTAGAAATTTTATATCGAGACAAGACAACATTTTCTATATACATTTTATATCAATTTTCAATAAAATGTTTTGTCAAGATACAATTTGTTATGTCAAGACATAATTTTCTACATTTTATGTCAGAACTAAATTTTATATAGAAAATTTATGTCAAGACAATATTTTGAATACAAATTTTATGGCAAAACAAAATTGTGTATAGATAATTTATGTCAAGATATAATTTTCTATAGAAATCTTAGGTCTAAGCAACATTTATGTCAAGACAGAGAAAAACAATGTTATAATAAATTTCTGTTATACATACATATATATCAAAATAATTATTTTTCCTTTAAACTAAATGCCCCCCTAATCGCCAATTCTATTTGTGCATTTTACAATTATTTTGCACTTGCTTATTTAAACAGCAACAATGTAAATAAAAACATGACATTTTACACTTACATTCATGCCCAAATACATTGTTGTAACTGTAAAATGACGGGAGAGAGAGAGAGAGTGGAATAATACAACAATGTATGATAATGAACAATTTTAGTACAAATAAGGAAATATAGTGAAACGTTAATTAATTGAAATGTTTTTAAAATAATTTCAAATTCTTTTTTAGTATTGTGTACATTTTTTTTTCTACGTACATATTGTAAAAAAACCTGACTTAAGTCGTATTAAAACTTTCTGTGTATTAGATTAGAGAGAACAAATAAATAATTTAAATGAATAGATTTCATTAAAAGAGGGAAGAGAATAGCTACTAAAGCCGGTCATTTACAATTTAATGTTAAGTTTAAGTATGAAATAGAAATTTTATGTCAAAATTCATTTTTTAAAGAATTCTATAATTCTATATATTCTATAAGACAAAATTTTCTACTTTTATAATTTTTAGCATTATTTTATGTTAAAGCAAAAGTTTATGTCAAAACATTTTTAGTGGAGACAATTTTTCTACGGAATTTGTCAACAAAGGATTTTTTATAAAAGTTTATGTCAAGACAAAATATTTTATAAAGATTATATCAAGACAAATACTGTTTAGAAATATTTGATGAAGATAATATCTTCTATAGAAATTTTATGTCAAGATAAGAAAATAAATTATATGGCAAGATAACGTGTTTCTAGAATTTAAATGTCAATACAATATTGGTAAAACTTTTACAAAATCTAATCAATGTTGGCGCGACATATTTAATTAACGTGTTATATTTTTAGAAAAAAAAAAAAAAAAACAATAATAAAGCAAAAAAATAAAAACGAAAACAAGAGCCACCAAACTAGTACCTCAACTCATTCATAGTAAAAATCAAGCTCTATGATTTTTTTTCTGGTTTATGAATGAAAAATTGTATGACGGTGATGACAGAGTGTAAATAGTACTTTTTTATTTCAAAACATAGTAAATAATAAATAGCAAGTTACATACAAAAAAAAAAAAAAAAAAATATACTCAAAATAATTACTCTACATCCAAAACATAAGCAATGTTTTTTTTTTTCAAAGGTGTAAATTACAGAAAAAAGAGAAAGAGAACTATTTAACTGATTGATTGATGTATAGATTGATGGTTTGAAAGCGTAGTATTGTGACAGACAACTGCATTAAATTACAAAGAAAGAAAATGACTGTCTAAAAATAACTTTAGTTCCTTTTAGAAAGTTAATGTACGTAGAGAGGAGAGATGTATTAAATTTGCAGTAAATATAGTAATAAATTTTTATTTTGTATTCATTTAACAGCCCCACAAATACCACAAAGTTGTATGTTGTTATGATATCTATCTATCTGTCTATCAGTTGTTTTTTATATATTTGCGGTTGTTATTTATGTGTCATAAAAATGCAACACTGTTTTTAAAAGAGAAAATTTACACACACACGCATTTAGTATTTTTATTTTGTTTACATTTTGCAAATGTAAACATGTATATATCACTCAATGCATTCGAATGCCACCCACACCCCATCATATGTTTTTCTTTTTTTTCGCTTGTTCTCTTTTCCTAGCTATTGATTTTTTTAGTTTGATTCGAATTTGATTTTGTAATTTGATATTTTTTTTTAATTTCTAATAGATTTTTTTTCTCAATTTTGTTGTTGCTTTAAAATTAAGAAAATATAATTTTTAGATGTTTTAGTTCATTTTTTTTTTGACAAAAATTTTCCTTAAAAATGTGTCTTGACATACAATTTTATATGTGATATAATATTGTTATAGAACATTTTGTCTTGATATGATGTTGTTAAAAAATTTTTTCTTGATATTAAATTTCTATAGAAAATTTTGTATTGTCATTAAATTTCCCTAGAAAATTTGTCTTACCTTAAATGTCTACAAAAAATTTTGTCTTGACATAAATTTAAAAAAAAAATAACGGCAATAAGTTTTTTTTTAATTTAGTTGTTTTGACATAAAATTTCTATTAAAGATTTTGTGTTGACATGAAATTGTTAAACAAAATTTGTCATGTCAATAAATTTTTTTAGAAAAATTTGTATTGATATGAAATATGTAAAGAAAATTTGTCTTGACATTAAATTTATATAGAAAATTCTGTTTTGACATAACATTTCCATAGAAAATTTTGTCTTGATAAAAAACTTGAAAAAAAGTTGTCATGGCATTAACTCTTTAGAAATGTTGTCTTGACATTAGATTTCTTTAAAAAATTTTTCATTGACATTAAATTTCTATAGAAAATTTTGTTTTGACATTAAAATTCTATAGAAAATTTTGTGTAGACAAAAAAACTCTTAAAAAAAGATGTCATGACATTACCTTTTTAGAAAATGTTGTCTTGGCATAAAGTTGTTAAAAAAATTATCTTGGTATTAAATTTCTATAGAAAATTGTATTGTCATTGAATTTCCATAGAAAATTTGTCTTGACTTAAATGTTTACAAAAAAATGTTGTCTTGAAATAAATTTGAAAAAAATTTTAACGGCAATAATTTTTTTTTTTTAAATTTAGTTGTTTTTACATAAAATTTCTATTATAGATTTTGTGTTGACATGAAATTGTTAAAAAAATTTGTCATGTTATTAAATTTCTTTAGAAAAATTTGTATTGATATAAAATTTGTTTTGACATTAAATTTCTGTGGAAAATTTTGTCTTGACATTAAATTTCTTTAAAAAATTTTGTCTTGACATTAAATGTCTATAGAAAATTTTGTCTTGATATTAAATTTATATAGAAAATTTTGTTTTGACACTAAATTTCTATAGAAAATTTTGTCTTGACAAAAAACTCTTCAAAAAAAGATGTCATGTCATTAACTTTTTAGAAAATTTTGCCCTGACATACATACATTTCTTTAGAAAAATATATCTTATACATATTTTTTTGGCTGAAATTTAGACATTGCTTTGACAGACAATTTTGCTTTTATAAAGTTTTGTCTTGACATAAAATTTCCGTAGAAATTGTGTTGGCATAGAGTTCCTACAGAAAATTTAACTGTCCAAAAAAAATATTATGTTAATTTTTTTTTACAATTTTTCTTTAAAGACATTTTATGATAAAGTAAAATTTCTATAAAAATTTTAGAAAATTATTTCTTGACATAAAATTTCTTTAAAGAATGTGTTGATATTATATTTCAATGATATAAAATTTCTATAAACAATTTTATTGTAAATTAAAATTTCTATAAAAAATTTTGTCATGACAAAAAATGTGTTTTTAAGAAAACTTTTGAATGCATTTTTTGAAAAAGTGGTAGCGAAGTTTTTGAAACTAAAGTTAGTAAAATATAATCCATCTTGAAATTTTTAAGTAATTAATTTTGTTAAAATAAAAAAAATTAACGTAATTAATAAAAAATTAAATTTTAAACAGAAATTAACTAATTCAAGAATTCTTTACAAATGATAATTGTGTGTAAAAATACATATATAATAAACCTTTTGTTACATATGTGACTGCTGTACTACAATTTAGGGCGCATGACCGAAATTATGGTAACAGAAAAAAAACGGGCGTATAATATGTATACATTATAAATTTTTTGGGGTTATTGTGCGAACCTTAATAACCGGGACAAGCTCTATACTATGTACTTTCGTATTTAGAATATATAGACACAGACATTCGAACATACAAAAATTAATGAGAACACAGAAGAGTGCAGAAAGGAAAATGTGGAAACAAAACAAAATTGTAAATTATATACACAACCAGCCCTGCAATTGGGGGATAACTGTTTCGGTTTTCAGCAATAAATTTGAGTCAATCAATTTGTTAGACATTTAGGGAACTCACTGAAATAACGATTGATTACCCGATAGATTATTTGGGGACATTAATGTGATTTTTGATTTTGGATTGATTAGAAGAGACACTAAAGTGATGAATGACTCCAAGTTTATTGGCCGAAAAGTAAGTTGTAAATTGTACTCAACGTAGTTTTCGATATTTGAAGTCAAATACTGTACTGTATTATCGATGTATTGACCCCTTTTTAAACCGCCGGAAAATGTACTACAGATGTGTGTTTTGTTTTTGTGGAATTAAAGAATAGTGAAAAACTACTACCACCTACCAGGAGTAAACAGAATAAAAAGAACAAAGAAAAATAAAATAGTTATAGTAAATATAATTCGAGTATATAATACTACATATGATGGTTCATATAACTATGAAAATGCCAAAGAGTAGGAGGTTAAGGATGACGGTGGCGCCAGTACGGCAAGTGTGTTTTGACTTATCATATGTTCGGGAAAAACAGAATAGACAGTGGAGCAAAATTACAAATTTTCTTAAGACATTTTAAATCACAACACACAAATTTCTAAAGAAATTTTATGTCAAGACAAAAATTTTTACAAAGAAATTTTATGTCAAGACAAAAATTTTTATAAAGAAATTTTATGTTAAGACAAAAAAATTTCTAAAGAAATTTTAAGACAAAAAATTTTCTAAAGAAATTTTATGTCAAGGCAAAAAGTTTTGTAAAGAAAAATTTATGTCAAGACAAAAAAATTTCTAAAGAAATTTTATGGCAAGACAAAAAATTCTGTAAAGAAATTGTATGTCAAGATAAAAAATTTTCTAAAGAAATTGTATGTCAAGACCAAAAATTTTCTTAAGAATTTTTATGTCAAGATAAAAAATTTTCCAAAAAAATTTTATGTGAAGACAAAAAATGTTTTAAAGAAATTTTATGTTAAGACTTTTATTTTTGAAAATTAAGGTCAAAGGTCAAATTTATCTTAATGAAAAAGAAGATAGTATAAGAATATAAATAGCTCCACTGTTAAATAACATAATTTCAAGTGGGTGCTGGTGGGTGGTTTTTGGTAAATTTCGTTGGTGATATTGAAAATAAAACAAACAACAATCAGAGTGTTCCAAAGAGGGTAGTTTTTCTGCTAGCATGTTTTTTTTTTTCTTTTTTTTGTATGCCCTCGATGTACGGGAAAACTGGAAAATGGATCGATATTTAAAATGACTATAGAAGAAAAGAAAGAAAATATTATACACCATTCCAAGTGTTCGCGTATGTTTCAATATCCCTTGTTTTTTTTAACAATTACAACAGTTTCCAAAATAACAGGCGCCGTTTTCGATAAGCTGTTACATTTACATAAATAATACTAGGAGTAATGGGAGTATATTTTTTCCAATTCTATGGTTTATTCTTGTAAAATAAAATAAAAAAGCCTTAGAAAAAAAATTCCACATTTCATATAGGTTAAATAGTTTGCTAAAATTTCTGTAAACCTACACCAATATTTCAATAGTTATCATACGAAAAAATATGATAAAATTAAATATATCTTAAACCTAAGACAAAACTTTTAATTTATTTATTTAAGAAAACTCAAAACTCAACAATTTTATCTTAAGTAAAACTAGTTTAAATTTTCATCTATTTTACCTTAATAAATGAATAGAAGGTCATTAACCTTTTAGTGTATATATTTATTTTCTCAAACACTCAAAACCGACAACTAGTACATCGTATGTATATAAGCTACTAGCAGCAATAAGAAAATCTTTTGGAAAGAAATATTTGGGTCGAGTAGGTGGGAATGGGTCTGAATATTTATAATATAGTTAAAGACTTGTATACCGTTTAAAAATGCACTTCATACACTTTTGCAACGTCACCATAAGTCAGGCAAGGCTGTCGGTCTGTCGTTCGTTCGGTCTTTGAGTGATGGGTGCGGCATCAGCAAATTTATTTTATTTCCTTAATAGTAGAGAGTAGAGTAATAGTTGTAGTAGTTACAAATAATATTCCATCCTTAATTGTTTTAGAAAGAGAGACCATGAATATTTACTTTTGTTTTTGTAGTATTTTGTGTAAAAAAAAACGACCTGATTTTACATGTTATAGTAGTAAACAATTTTATTTAATATTTAAGGCGGCATTTACAAATTTTAAGCTCTTATTTTTTTTTTTTTTTTGCTATTTTACCACATGATAGATCAGGTGTTTATATCAGAATTTTAAATTTACTGCCATTTTTGTCTTCACAAAATGTCTAGGAAAATTTTCAACATTTTTGTCTTGACATAAAATTTCTTTAGAAAATTTTTTGTCTTGACATAAAATTTCTTTAGAAAATTTTTTGTCTTGACATAAAATTTCTTTAGAAAATTTTTTGTCTTGACATAAAATTTCTTTAGAAAATTTTTTGTCTTGTCGTAAAATTTCTATAGAAAATTTTTTGTCTTGACATAAAATTTCTTTAGAAAATTTTTTTATCTTGACATAAAATTTCTTTAGAAAATTTTTTGTCTTGACATAAAATTTCTTTAGAAAATTTTTTGTCTTGACATAAAATTTCTTTAGAAAATTTTTTATCTTGACATAAAATTTCTTTAGAAAATTTTTTATCTTGACATAAAATTTCTTTAGAAAATTTTTTGTCTTGACATAAAATTTCTTTAGAAAATTTTTTGTCTTGACATACAATTTCTTTAGAAAATTATTTGTCTTGACATAACATTTCTTTAGAAATTTTTTTCCTGACATAAAATTTCTTCAGAGAATTTTTTGTCTTGACATAAAATTTCTTTAGAACATTTTTGATATTGACATAAAATTTCTTTAGAACATTTTTGATATTGACATAAAATTTCTTTAGAAAATTTTTTGTATTGACATAAAATATCTTTAGAAAATTTTTGACATTGACATAAAATTTCTTTAGAAAATGTTTTGTCTTGACATAAAATTTCTTTAGAAAATGTTTTGTCTTGACATAAAATTTCTTTAGAAAATTGTTGCAGACATTTCTTTAGAAATATTTTTGTCTTGACAGGAAAATTTCATTAGAAAATTGTTTATCTTGACATAAAAATTTGTACAATATAAAACTCCTTTAAAATTGGTTTGTATTGAAATAATTTTTAGTTTATAAAAATTTAACACTAAAAAACGAAATATGTATAAATAAACAGCAAACTAAATAATAATTAAAAAGCCTTCAGACATCAGAGTTTAAACATTAATATGATTAAAAATCTTTAGGTAATTTCGACCTACGACAATATTGTTTACACACAAAAATCAACAAAAGCTTGAAATGAAACATGCAGCACATGATAAAAGGCGGTTGGATCAGTTTTTCAGATGCAGTATTTTCAAAAACATTAAGCATTGAAAAGAAACGTATAAGCTCACACATGTCTGAAGCAACTTGGGAATAGTATATCATATTTTGTTTAAACTTTTTTTTTATTTTTAACTTTGTGTCCTTCAATGTGTGTTCTTGTATAAGTTTTTAAGTTACTGACAAAGATTGTAGCAAAGTATAAATGAAAAAGAGAACAAAAATACTTGAAATATTTACCTACATATATACACACATACATACATGTTGCAGCAAAATTATGAATAAAAATTCAAGTACCTCGTCTACACTTTATAAATGCGTGACGTAGTATACGAAGTCGTAGTAGTAGCAACAACCAGCGGCTGAATATTGCATAAATATTTTTATATGTGTATGAATAACCATATGATTTAGCACAGATTTTAATTCATAAACAATTATCAAGGACTAATAAATCTGATAATATTCATTTAAGAGTTTTCCGGCAACATCAAGGACTTGTATTTTATAATTTTCTTTTATTGCCGCCACAAACTTCTAAATAAATATTAACTTCTTAACACACAAATCGTGTGAGTATTGTTAAACTACATATATTTAATTAATTTGTCAACACACTTACCTTACTCAATTTTTCACCTTCATGACGTGGTAGTAATAAACGTAAATTTTGAAAACCGGCATTAATACTTTGCATACGTCTCCGTTCGTTACTGTTAGCGATTTCACGTCGCATACGTTTTTCATTTTCAATTGTGGTCTTGTTAATGGGCGGTGGCGGTGGCAGTGTACCGCATGCTAATTTTGTACCACTCATACTATTACCTCCTCCGGTTGTCGATGACATTGAATTGCTGTTAAGACGTTGACGTGATTTAATAGTTGTGTGTGTTTCTTCGTATGCTTGACCGTCGCCCGGTATTATATAGGATTCTCCTCCAGAGTCATCTAGTTGTAATCTGAGAGTAAAAAAAAAAAACAAAATATATATTTTAAGTACATTTGAAATTAAATTGAACAAAAGGTACTATTTGTCCTAAATTAAGACTAAGATTGAAGTATAAGTTTGATCAAAGCTAAGATCAGTGTATAGACTAGGCCATTGAAAAATATATAGTCGAGATTTCGTCGATTATACACGTCGATTATATAGACTAGAGTACAGAATATATCATTGCCCAGACTATAGACTAGTTTATAGACCAGACTATTTAGGAAAATCATGTCTATAGACTGGATAAAAGATTAGACTATAATCCAAATTATGGACCAGACTATAGACTAGACTACAATTCCGATTATAAACTAGACTACACAACATACTACAGACTAGATTATACACGGGATTATAGATTACATTATACTAGACTGCAGACTATACTATAAACCTGCCTAGACTAGACTACAGACCATATTATTCACAAGACTATAGTCAAGAATATAGACAGCATTATAGACTAGACTATAGATTAGACTATAGACTAAACTGTAGACTTGACTAAACTATACACTAGACTATAGACTGCACTATAGACTAGACTTTATACTATAGACTAGACTATAGACTATACTATAGACTAGACTATAGGCTAGACTATTGACTAGACTATTGACTAGACTATTGACTAGACCATTGACTAGGCTATAAACTAGACTAAATACCAGACTATAGACCACATTATTCAAAAGACTATAGACCAGAATAGAGACTATTTATTTATTTGGTGCAGCAACCAAAAAATTAACAGAACATATTATTCACAAGACTATAGTAAAGACTATCGTCAAGAATATAGACAGCATTATAGACTAGACTATAGATTAGACTATAGACTAAACTGTAGACTTGACTAAACTATACACTAGACTATAGACTGCACTATAGACTAGACTTTATACTATAGACTAGAATTTATACTATAGACTAGACTATAGACTAGACTAGACTATAGGCTAGACTATTGACTAGACTAAAGACTAGGCTATAGACTAGACTAAATACCAGACTATAGACCACATTATTCAAAAGACTATAGACCAGAATAGAGACTATTTATTTATTTGGTGCAGCAACCAAAAAATTAAGTATTAAAATTATTATTTAACATAATTCTAGATAAAACTTCCCCAGTACTAGAAAAAAATTTAAACGATATCCAGTTCCTACTAAATTCATTTATAAAACCTTAAAAAAATTATTAAAAATTGATACAATTTCGCTATAAATAGCTATGCCATTCAAATCAATTTACAATGTAACTTTTATTATTTGTTGCAATTTATTACAGTGATTATCTGCGGTGTCTGCATCTGACTGTTGTTGTTGCTTATTGTTGGCTTAAAAAAGTTGCAAAACTACATTCCTTTTTAATAAAGAACCAAACATTATTTTTTCGATTCGTGTGAACTGCTCGACGACTATGTAAAACCACATATTTTCTATTTGTTTTGTAGCATTATTCTGTTTGTACACACATACATACATTGTGGTGGTGCTGAGTTAGATGAAGAGGAATTTGATTGCATGATAGAAACAAAAAAATAAAGATTTCTAATGCAGTTGCAAAGCGAAGTTGGTCTTTCTCTCTATTTCTCTCGAAGCAGACATCAATTTACAATGTTTATTTTTAGATCATTCGAAATTTTTGCGGAAAGGTCGTTTAGTAGTTTTGTTTTTGCCAGGTATACTTTTTACTGCTTTTTGATGTTTAATCTATCTATATATTTAAAAAAAATCTGGTAACACTCACAAACATTCTTAAAATATACTATGTTGCAGCAGTGTTGTGCAATAAAAAGTTTATATACAATCATGTTTGTTTTCCGAATATCTTGTGTATACCTATTCTTGTTATATTTTCCTTTTAAAGCTCTCATTTTAATACATTGTTACAGTTTATGGCGAATTGATTTCTTGTAAAATATTCGCCTTAAAATTGCCCACACACAATAAAGCAAATTCCAAGGCAACAAAGCTAAAGCAGGCAAGAGAAAACAGCATCATTCATCACCAAACATATGTACTACTCGACTAATCCAACGTCATCATTAATAATGAACCAAAATTTCAGAAACCCCACTAGCCTGGTGCTAATGCTGCTGCAGTCAAACAATCATGCAACCAACCGAAAGACCAACCAGCTTTATAAGCAAACACAACATAAAGCAGCTGACATATAATAACAATTTGTATGTGTACAAACAACATGAAAAACACTGTCAGTCAGTGTATGTATGTGTGTGTGCAACATATTAAAAGGTGAATGAAACTGCATTCCATTCCAATGAAAATTCCATTGCATTCTAGCACAAATATTTTTTTCTGTTTACATTTGGTTGTTTGGCTGTTTATATTTGTTTTTCTTACTTCCATCCGTACCTACTAATAGCAGAAGCATGATTCTTCTTATGTTTGCGGCTGTTGGCAAGTTTTGAGTATATTTTATTGTTGTTCTTCCATATTTTCCATCTAGTTGTTGGAGTTTATATCTGAGCTTCCTTACAGAAATAAATACATATGTATTAAAAATTGTTGTATTTAGTTTTATTTTATTTTAGATTTCGAAGATTATAATTGGAACCTAAGCGGAACTAGAAAGGTAACAAAACAAAAGCAAGAGGTTTCTTTATAAGAATGTACAAGGTAATCACAGTTTTTACTTGCCGATTTTACATGGTCTTAAGAAAAAGAAAAGAGTTCTAGTTCAGTTTTAGTTCGCTTCTAATTTAGTTCTAGTTCAGTACTAGTTTAGTTCTAGTTCAGTTCAAGTTCAGTTCTAGTTCAGTTCTAGTTCAGTTCTAGTTCAGTTCTAGTTCAGTTCTAGTTCAGTTCTAGTTCAGTTCTAGTTCAGTTCTAGTTCAGTTCTAGTTCAGTTCTAGTTCAGTTCTAGTTCAGTTCTAGTTCAGTTCTAGTTCAGTTCTAGTTTACTTCTAGTTCACTTCTAGTTCAGTTCTAGTTCAGTTCAGTTCTAGTTCAGTTCTAGTTCAGTTCTAGTTCAATTCTAGTTCAGTTCTAGTTCAGTTCTAGTTCAGTTCTAGTTCAGTTTCTAGTTCAGTTCTAGTTCAGTTCTAGTTCAGTTCTAGTTCAGTTCTAGTTCAGTTCTAGTTCAGTTCTAGTTCAGTTCTAGTTCAGTTCTAGTTCAGTTCTAGTTCAGTTCTAGTTCAATTCTAGTTCAGTTCTAGTTCAGTTCTAGTTCAGTTCTAGTTCAGTTCTAGTTCAGTTCTAGTTCAGTTCTAGTTCAGTTCTAGTTCAGTTCTAGTTCAGTTCTAGTTCAGTTCTATTTCAGTTCTAGTTCAGTTCTAGTTCAGTTCTAGTTCAGTTCTAGTTCAGTTCTAGTTCAGTTCTAGTTCAGTTCTAGTTTAGTTCTAGTTCAGTTCTAGTTCAGTTCTATTTCAGTTCAAGTTCAGTTCAAGTTCAGTTCTAGTTCAGTTCTAGTTCAGTTCTAGTTCAGTTCTAGTTCAGTTCTAGTTCAGTTCTAGTTCAGTTCTAGTTCAGTTCTAGTTCAGTTCTAGTTCAGTTCTAGTTCAGTTCTAGTTCAGTTCTAGTTCAGTTCTAGTTCAGTTCTAGTTCAGTTCTAGTTCAGTTCTAGTTCAGTTCTAGTTCAGTTCTAGTTCAGTTCTAGTTCAGTTCTAGTTCAGTTCTAGTTCAGTTCTAGTTCAGTTCTAGTTCAGTTCTAGTTCAGTTCTAGTTCAGTTCTAGTTCAGTTCTAGTTCAGTTCTAGTTCAGTTCTAGTTCAGTTCTAGTTCAGTTCTAGTTCAGTTCTAGTTCAGTTCTAGTTCAGTTCTAGTTCAGTTCTAGTTCAGTTCTAGTTCAGTTGTAGTTCAGTTCTAGTTCAGTTCAGTTCTAGTACAGTTCTAGTTCAGTTGTATTTTAATTCTAGTTCAGTTCTAGATCTTGTTCAGTTCTAACTCTTGTTCAGTCCTAAATCATTTGAATTTCAATTCTAAATTACTTAAAACTTCTGTTCAGTGAGGTCCTTGGATATCATTCAGTATAACTTGTACTTTTTATAGCCACTTTTACAATTACCAATTGTTGTCCCCATTAAGTAATTATATTTACAACAACATTACAAACTTCTACATTAAAACAAGAGAAAAAAAAAATAAAAAACAAAAACACAATTACAATTGCAATTTACCGGGCAAACGTCATTTCTCTTGAATAAAACACTAAATAGGTCAAGAAACCCCGGGAAAAATCAATGCTGATGACGTCAAATATGACCTAATACTCTAGATATTTATTTAAAATAAAAAGGATAAAAAACGAATAATGTATTTTTAAACATTTTCCACTCAATATATACTCTGACAACCACATTTTTTTTACATATTATAGATATGTACATATATTATATCCTTAATGCTAACTAACCAACCAACATACTATTGGAAATTATAATAAAACAACACAAAGTTGTCTTTTGCAACCTTCACCTACTGCTGACAATTACTGCTGCATATTTGCATGGAGAACTGGGTTGACAAAATTGAAAATGTTTAGTAAAGGATTAACAAATTTTATTCTACATTTATTTAAAAAATTTTATAAATTCAGCTGTAGTTTTAACTTAACAACGCCAATAAATTGGCATAAAAAAAATAGCCCTAAAAAGAGTCTCTTTTTAGGGCTATTTTTCAGATCATATAAAAATGTTCCAATTATTTGTTATTTTTTTAAACAGCTGAATAGGTTTGTTTTGATTTAGACTAACCTCAACAACAAACAAAAAACATATGATTAGAGAGAGAGGGCGCCAATTTTATAAAAAATAAATAAAACAAAATATCTCCACCCTACATCCCCTTCCCAACCAATAACCCTTCTCAATTGTAATAAACATCAACACAACTATGCAGGCATGTTTTTTCTAAATTTATTACAGTGTTAGTGTCATTTATTTTTATATTTTGCATGAGATAACTGTTAATATTGTATTGTGAGAAAGAATGATGAACAAAGGAGGTAGGAGGAGGCGGATGTCTGTGTAATACTAAAGAATTTAAATAAAAGGAGAACAAAAAGTGTTTGCAACGATTATACACATGTAGTGGAGAAGAGTGTTAGTAGGGTGTTTTCTTTCACATCATGTGTGTGCTAAAAGTTGGCGCCATATAAAAATAAGTTTTAAATATAAAACACAACAAAAACAAGACATTATGTAATAGTTTGCGTAATAATTAAACACATGTAAATGTAATGGCTGCAAAAAAAATAATAACAAAAAGTAGTAGGGAGGAATATAGTTTTGAAATTTAATTTAATTAGTAATACCTACGTAGCTATTTAAATTTAATAAATTAAAAGAAAGTTTAAATCATGTTATTGTCTTTTCAAACCTACCTCAAACCAAATCCCACAAACATTGCAATAACCTCAAATATAAAATTCAATCAATAACAGAAAAGAGAACATGGAATTAATAAAAAAAACAGTACGGCTATGCAGAATATTGTATACCCTTCACTGTGGTAAGTGTAATTGAAATTACATATTTCTAAAAATTTATTTTTTCAATCAGTCAATATATCTATCTATCTATCTATCTATCTATCTATCTATCTATCTATCTATCTATCTACCTATCTATCTATCTATCTATCTATCTATCTATCTATCTATCTATCTATATCTATCTATCTATCTATCTATCTATCTATCTATCTATCTATCTATCTATCTATCTATCTATCTATCTATCTATCTATCTATCTATCTATCTATCTATCTATCTATCTATCTATCTATCTATATATATATATCTATATCTATCTATCTATCTATCTATCTATCTATCTATCTATCTATCTATCTATCTATCTATCTATCTATCTGTCTATCTATCTATCTATCCATCTATCTACCTATATACCTATCTATCTATCTATCTATCTATCTATCTATCTATCTATCTATCTATCTATCTATCTATCTATCTATCTATCTATCTATCTATCTATCTATCTATCTATCTATCTATCTATCTATCTATCTATCTATCTATCTATCTATCTATCTATCTATCTATCTATCTATCTATCTATCTATCTATCATCTATCTACTATCTATCTATCTACTACATATCTAACTCTATCTATCTATCTATCTATCTATCTATCTATCTATCTATCTATCTATCTATCTATCTATCTATCTATCTATCTATCTATCTATCTATCTATCTATCTATCTATCTATCTATCTATCTATCTATCTATCTATCTATCTATCTATCTATCTATCTATCTATCTATCTATCTATCTATCTATCTATCTATCTATCTATCTATCTATCTATCTATCTATCTATCTATCTATCTATCTATCTATCTATCTATCTATCTATCTTTCTATCTATCCATCTATCTATCTATCTACATTCGCATTGTAATACCTATAAAAGTTATAATTAAAACTAAATAGGTACATACATATTTTTCTTCCAGCCTTCAACGAAAAACACACTTACAGTACCCAAAATATTAAAAAAAAACTTAATTTTTTCTCAAATATCTACAAGGTAAATAATACGTAATGGTAGATTTTCATTGAATAAAATTTTTCATTTGCCAGCCAGCACAGATTGTAAAACAACTACATACAACAAAATCTAAGCAAAAAAAAAAAACAAAAACAATCTGAAATTAAATGTACAGCCACCAGGCAAACAGCCAGTCAACCAAGTCAACCGGCTAAAGAAAAAAATTTAAATGGCAAAATGAAAAAAAAAACAAACAAAAAAAACTTAACTAGTCTTTGTCGTTGTCGTCAGTCTGTACGCCAGACAATAAGCTCCACTTTAAGTGCATTACACTGTCGCTGTCATTCAATATTGTTAAATAAAAAAAATACAGCAATAATAAAAACAAACAACAGCAACGACAATGACGCTCTTTTTTGTTTTGCAAAATATCTACACATTTGCAAAATAAATTCGCCTTATTTCCATATGTGTAAAATTTGCCGTGGTAAAAAATATTGTTGCCATAATTTGGTTTTGGCTGCTGTTGTTCTCTTTTAGTATGTAAACAACATAATCAAAAAGAAACTACTCTCTAGTACTCTATGTTAAATGGAAAGTTAACGACGCCAACGTTGTTTCTCTTAATATAAAACACTGTGGGGAAACGGAAATGCCAATAGTTAAAAATACAACAACAACATAGCAACCAGTATTTCAAAGTTCGCAACCAGTGTTGCCAACTTAGTGCTTTTAGCACTATTTGCGGTGCCTTTTGGTGTGCCAAACGCGGAAAATTTTGCTCATGGTGCCTTTTTTCAAAAAGGCACTACAGTGGTGCTTTCTAATTTTATGACAGTGCATTTAGTGCTTTTTATACCCACCATCAAAAAAGATGAGTGGGGTATATTGATTTTGTCACTCCGTTTGTAACACATCGAAATATTGGTCGTAGACCCACAAAAGTATATATATTTTGGGTCCTTATTAAATTCTAAGCCGATCTAATAAATAAGTCTTATATGCGTCAAAATCTCTGTACCAAATTTTATGGGAATCGGTCCAAAATTGACCCTACCCCCCATACGAGTATAGCGATGAAATTCAACATAAGTAAGTTTTATATAAGCCAAAATCTCTACTAAATTTTATAGCAATAGGTCTATAATTGAGCCTACCCCCATATAAGGTCTCCTTCAGAAAATGATTTAAACGGTCATTACTGACTTAAAAAATACGAGTATAGCGATGAAATTCGGCATAAATAAGTTTTATATAAGGCAAAATGTCTCTACCAAATTTTATGGGAATTGGTCCATAACTGACCTTACCCCCAAATAAGGTCTCCCTATGAGTGCAGCGTTGAAATTCAACATAAGTAACTTTTATATGCATCAAAATTTCTCTACCAAATGACATTAATACTCATTACCGACTTAAAAATATTCGACATAAATATGTTTTATATAAGCCAAAATCTCTCTAGCAAATTTTACGGCAATCGGTCCATAATTGACCCTACCCCCACATATGGTCACCTTCAAAAATTGATTTTAACGCTCTTTACTGACTTAAAAATACGAGTATAGCGGAGAAATTCGAAATAAACAACTTTTATACAAACGTAATCTTCCTACCGAATTTAATTCGGATTTTTCGGTAACCTACCCTACTCCCTATTAAGGTCCCCTTAAAAATATGAGTACAGCGATGAAAATTGACAAAAAATAAGTTTTATACAATTTTTTTACACAATTGAACCTATCCCTAATATATAAAGCCTCCATGATTACTTCATCGTTGTACTCGCAATAAAAAGATTTTTATTATAATTCTTTATTCCGAATTTTATGACGATATAACTGACCAACAAAACAAAATCTATGTACAAAATTTTATGGGTATCGATATATAAACTTAAAAATAATATATATAGATTTTGCAAAAAAAATATATTTCACACAATTTTACAATTTGGGTGTGGTTACATCGGTTCGCCAGTTGGTAGTGTGCCTGTCAGTTTGAATGTTTGATGACATTTTACTATTTTTAAAATAACTTTTAAACAAATCAAGGAATTTGAAAATTTCTCATCTTATTTATCTAATATTCGTCAAACATTAGTTTTAGTTCTTACGTTACTAAAAATCTAACTCACACAGATGAAAGACTTTAGTATGACGCATGTTTTGTTTTGTAGTCAATGTTCTAAAAAACGAATTTTGGAGTCTTGTAGGAAATGAGCGAAATAATGTGCAATTTTTATTAAAATAAACAATATTTGACTTAAAAACGTTAGTGCTTTTTTACCCATTTTCAGTTAGAAAATTACGCTTTTTTACCCCTTTTTAATTTTTTTGCGCGCGTTTTGCTTGACCAATGTTGGCAACACTGTTCGCAACCATATTTTTTTTTCTTCTACTTCTTCCTCTTTGTAGTGATTTCCATTGTTGTTGTGTTCTGTTCATATATATTTCTTAAAACGCAATAAAAACACATGGGATTTTAGCGAAACAAGTGGAATTGAAGAATAAAACATTGCAAAAATAGAGAAACTGAGCAGCTGTTATTATTTGTTTTGTTCACACAAGTGTATGTGTGTTTGTTTATAAATTGTAGAGCTGGCAATTTTTTTGTTGTTATTTTAAAGAGAATTTTTATTTGATTTTGCATTGAACTATTAACGAAAATTATGAAAATTGCAACCCGATTAGAATTGGAACCACAACCACAATAACGAAGAAAAAAATTAGCTTGTATCGTGGCTAGACTCTAGACTATATTTTGAACTATAAACTGGACTAGTCTATAATGTGGACTGGTCTATGGTCTTGACATACTAGTTTATAGTTTGAACTTATGTATAGAGTATTGTCTGGACTAAAGTCTAGTGTATACTTTATTGTAGTCTATAATCTGCACTATAATCTAGTCTATAGTGTTGCCTATAGTCTTGTCCATAGTTTGGACTATAGTCAGTCTAGTCTATAGTAAAGAATATGGTATGTTCTATAGTCTGGGCTATAGTATATATTGTGGTCTGTAGTCTAGACTATAATCTGCACTACAGTCTAGTCTATAGCGTTATTTGTAGTTTAGTCCATAGTTTGGATTATTGTCTGGTCTAAATTCTAGTCTATAGTCTAGACTATGTTTTGGGCCATATGTATGTACATACGGACTAATACTGACTACTGACAGGTACTTGATGGTGGTTTGAATATCATTAAATATCATTCTTTGATATCCTGCAATACTTCCCTTCTTATGGCAGATAGTTCGGTGGGAAGAGGATTGCATTACATTTGGTGTTTATAATTTTATTTTAAATGCTAAATCCCATTTAAAAATTTAATTAAATATTTAAATATTTGAATATCCCAGACAACCAATCAAACAATCAAATCAGCTGTTTTAATAATTGTCAAAAATACTCAGAAACAGATAAAAACAAATCATATGTTATAAAATATTTTCTGATAACAAAAATAGAAAGAAGAATATTAATATAAAGAAAAGAAATCAAATTCAATTTCAATAAAGTATTATATTGTAGTATATTTATGTATGTGTGCATATATAGCGTAATAATATATGTAAATAAAATAAAATATACTCTAAAAAACTAATGAATATGAAATACTAAAATAGCTTAATTTGCTACGCAAAGGTCACTTGCGTCAGACCGGTCTGTATTTTATACAGAAAATAAAAAAACTACAAAGAAAACGAAGAAAAATTCGAACAATATGAGGAGTAGTAGAGCTCAGTAAAGTTTATTATGGAAAAAACATATGTTTTTTTTAGGTGTTAAAATGCAAAAACCATATGTTTGTTTATAAGAAAATTGTTTCAAATTCATGTATTTGTATATCATAATTTATTTAAATATATATTAGTTTTTTAAAAAGTTTTAAAAACATTTTAAAGTGTAAATGAGTGCATATTATTTTTTTTTTATAACCAAAATGTATTATATAACTTGATCCGTGTCTATTATAGAATGAAAGTTTCTAAATATACAAATCTAAGGCAATCGTTTACTAGTCTAATCTATGTAGCAAAGTAGACTTTTGCGTACAATGAAGGGAATATCTAGTCTGAACTGTAGTCTAGGGTGTGGACTATAGTGTATTCTACAGTCTTGACTATATTCTAGTCCATAGTCTGAACTTTATTCTAATACACAGCCTGGATTATATTCTAATCTATAGTCTGGACTATAGTATAGCCTATAGTCTAGTCTATAGTCTGAAGTATAGTCTAGTCTACAGTAAGGAGTATAGTCTAAACTATAGGATTGACCATAATCCAGTATGTTCTGAAGAATAGTCTAGTCTATAATCTGGACTATAGTTTGGACAATAGTCTGAACTATTTTTTGGAAGATAGTGTGGATTATAGATTGAACTACATGGACTTTAGTTTGTACTACAGTCTGGACTACAGTTTGGATTATAGACTGGAATATAAACTAGTCTAGTCTGGGCTATGGTCTGAACTATAGCTTGGACTATAGTTTGGACTACAGTCTAGACTTTAGTTTAGACTTTAGTTTGGACTACAGTCTGGACTATAGTTTGGACTACAGCTTGGATTATAGACTGAACTGTAATCTAGTCTATAGTCTGGACTATAGTTTGAACTGTAGTCTAGACTATATTGTGGAATATAGTCTAGTTTATAGTCTGTGCTTCAGTGTGTAATCTGGCCTAGAAAATCTCACTAATGATGTAAAAGATCCAAAAACTCAAGAGTTTAGTGGAAAAAAGTAATGAAAGTCAAGAATTGCATAAAGTCGACTTATACCTACCAAATCTATTTATTAAACTACATAACAACTTTTCCTAAACAAATAACTGTTTTAAGTAAAATTTATTTTAATTTCATAATAAGAAGAAATATACTGAACAACGAAAATAATAATAATACTAAAAACAATAAAAACACATGTTTACAACTTATACTGTAGGGACTTGTAAAAAGATGCAGTATTTTAATTGTAAACCATATAAGACAAAAACGTCTAAGGTTGGCAAACCGAATGACAGGCGACTGACTGGTTTTGCTGTTAGATATTTGCCGGTACAGCTGTTTCAAAATGAAAAAAACACATACACACACACACATACAAATAAAAGCAACAACTATACAATAACAAAACAACAACGCAAATCATACGGTTTCAATGAAAAGCAAAAACGAAAATAATAAATATAAACTGTTAGCAAAAACAACTGCAAAAAAAGAGAAACATGAGAATTTTAAAGTGATAAGAAAAATAGCAGCTGATTTTTTTTGAAGAAATTATGAAAGAGGAAAACACAGCTAAAAACAAATATTTAAATTTATTTAAATAAAGAAAGATAATAATTGTATTTATATTGTTAGACCAACTGTGTAAGGGTGTTTTTTTTTTAATAGGAATGTTAAGGAAATGAAACAAAAACGACAAAAACAAAATGTTTTTTTTTTCTGTCAATAAAATTTTGCGCCATACTTCTTTTACCCTTCTCCCTTTTTCTTTTGTAGGTATAAAAAAAACTAAATAAAAATCTTATCGAGCCCATATGTTTTAGCTGATTAAACAGATTTTTTTTGGGGGGGGCTTTAAAACGTATGACAAATAAAACTGACGGTAAATCATAAGAGGAAAAAACATATGGATTTGTAAAACAACAAATTGCTTAAAATAAATAAATAAACAACAAACATATGCTTTTGGTTTTATAGACAAACAAAAAGTGACTTCATTTTTCTCAAAAATAAAGAATTTAAAAAATCAATAAATTGCGTATTAAATTCCTTAGACTATACTACTGTACACTTACTGTAATTCTTCTTCCAATTCTTCGGTACTTTGATATTCAACATTTTCCAAAATCACTTCCTCCGTTTTAATAGGAACGTTCGAAGACATATTTTATTTATTATTATTATAGTTTATTTTTTTAATTAAATTACACTTCTTTCAGATTTTCAATACTTTTTTATAGAATATAAGAAAACCACGTGTTTTTTTTTAAATATTTCTGGTTTTTTAATTGGTTTTATGGTTTTGTTTATGAGTTTAAAAATAACATTTAGGTTATTAATTTTTCTGTATGTATCACTGCTATTGATTTTTTTATAAATTCTTTGCTATTTCCTTCTTTTATATTTTTTAATAAAATTTTATATTTTGTAATATTTTTTCTGTTTTGTTGTTTTTCACTTTTTCATATAAATTCTTTTTTTTTCGTCTTTTCATGAGACGTATACCAAAATGACGTTTATTTTTCGTTTTCTTTTTTTATAATTTACTCTTTGCAACACCAAAAAGTGACGCTCACTTATACACTCTCACTTGTTTACGTCTGTTTTTTTTCTTGTTATTTGCTCTGTTTTGTTTTATTTTTCTTCCAAAAACAAATGAGCTGCTGTTTTTGCCTTTTCTTTTTTCCACTTTAACAGCTGGTTATTCGCCTTGTTTGTATTTTTTCTATTTCCTTCTCTATTCTTCTTTCTTTTGTGTGTGTATATAATAGATATTTTTTCAGCTGTTTTTTTTCTTTCTTACACAATTTAGCGGCAATTTTTATTGTTTGAAAATTATTGTTTTTTTTTTATTTTTCAAATTGTTTTTTTTTATTAATTTTTCAGTTTTTTCACCAAATTTTTTTTATTTATTTGTTTTCATATTCATTTTTTATTTCTTTAAAGAATATTTTTCACTTTTTTCAGCAAATAAAAATGCAAAATAAAATTTTTATCCGCTTCCACACAACCGCCTCAAACGAAACTCAAGAACGTAATGAAAATGAAATTTCTCTTCGCCTGTTTTTCCCCTAGATTTATCTCAATTTCTCATCGTTCCAAATGGCTTATTTCGCCTGCTGTTAATAACAGCCCTGCTAAGTGTCTAACAATGTTAACTATTTTTATTATTTGCCGTACGAGGGCTGAACTGAAAATGTGGGTAAAATAATCCCATAATGACTCTTAGAATACTGAAAAACAGTGGGTAGAAAGAATTTAAATTTATATATTATATTTATATATTATTATTATTCAACACTTTTATAAAGATAAATTTCAATATGCGTATCGCTTGTAGTAGTTCAATAAGAAAATTGCATCAATTCCACGCCAGCGTAGCGTCATTTCCATTTTCCCTAATAAAATGAGCTATTCGGCCTCAGCAAAATACATACATTTCTTACCGGACGATTTTGCTGAGATACCCCGCCTCTCAATACCAACTCAGCAACTTGCTGAGTTCATATAAAAATAACGTTTATTGGAAATTTTTTTGCTGAACTCAGCAAATTTCCAATATTCGAAAAGAATTGCATTATCGGCCACTGTTGTACCGTGCTAACTGCACTACCAATATGATATACTGTGTTACCCATTATATTTTACTACAATATCATTGGCAATGTACTGCAATATCAGCTGTGAGCTACTGTATTACCAGCAGATAGGTATTATGTGTTACCATATTATAAAATATTTGGTTTAATGTTTATTTTCATTTCATACAGTATTTATATAATGAATTTTAAGATAACTTTACAAAATATAATATTTCTTAACAACTAATTTTAAGCATCGACTTTTGAAGCTTTCTCGAAATATTCCACCATTAGTGGGTAGACTTCATCATACTGCTCACTCTTGCGACGTCTAACGCCATCCCTGTAACGCTGCAAGGCACCCGATATCAATTCCAATTTTTCACGTTCATTTGTATGACCCTCCAGCCATTCAATCAAACGTTCATTAGACCAATTAACGGTGGTGTGGGGTGATTGTAGCTCTGGACCAGCATGAGCAAATAACAGAAGTAAGATAATGTAGGAAGGTACTAAGGAATCAGCGCCAATAGTTTGTTTAATCAATTGCGCGGGATCTTGTACAATAAGGAATGACATGGCACGCAGTAAACGAGCCGAATTACCCAGCTCGTAGAGATTGGTACACAATGGCTTAAGGGTGTTTTCCATATGCAAACAATCGTTCTTTAATCTCTGCCTACCCGCTTGACTTAGAGGTCTTAGGATACTGATATTGTGTATGAAAAAATCGATACATCTTTTGGCCACTTCCTGGCCACATCTCAATGTTATGTCCTTGTCATCGTAGGGTGCAATGTGATTTGTCCAAGAACGATTTATAAACTCCTGTAATTCTTTCATATACATTGATGGTCCAGCTGTGGAAATTTTTTCCGAATTCAAGCCCGGCTCACGATGTATACTTAAGATGATGATATTAATGGTGGACACTATAGAATCCATAATTTGTTGCAATATAGTGCCTATCAATAGATCAGCCTGTTCCAATGACTTGGCAATATCCTCCCTGGCAGTAGATTGGGATTTAGCAAATTGTTGTCCTAAATCCTGTAGCATGCGTTTGGTAGAGTCTTTGAAATAGTATAAAATATTAGCCAATAAAGTATTCTGTATTTGCTGGGTATTGGGCAGATCTACAACTTGCACCGAATCGGGCCCCAATTTAATTTGGGCCTCAATTTTCGTGCAAAACTCTTTACCGCAGGCTATAAATACCGCTGCAATGGCATTACTGAGTCTAGTATCCACTAAAGCAGCACTTAGTTCTGCGGCCGCAACTCTTATGAAATTATCAACAGTTTCATTGTTGGGCAAATCCACCCCCGCCATACAGGCTTTCATATTGGCGCCACATTTACTAACATAACCTACTTCCAGGGGAGTAAACAAATCGTCATCAAACAAAAATGCATTATTTACCTTTTGCTCTAGGCCACGTACAGAACTAAGCAGCTTAGATAAACCTTCCTGCAAAGTTTGTGTTATATGGGCAGGACATTCTTTAAAGGATTTTCTTAAGAGTTCCTGTATAGCTTGCCAAAAGCGTTGACTTATAGTTTGTTCAGCACTGGAGGCCGATGTGCCAAACTGTTGGACTTCTTCTAAAGCCTGTTTTAGCAATTGTATTTGTGTACAGCACTCATAAAGTTCATCGTACAGCAGCCAGTGTAAAGATTTCCAGAATTTTGCACGAAAGTTTTGTGTTGTTGTCAATTGGGGAGTTTTTCCTGGACCTCTATGACCAGCGGCAGCGGCTGATTTTGGTGATGAAGTTATTGCTTTATTGGCTTCATTTTTATTTAATATAGAGATATCATTGCCAGCAAAACACTCCTTAAGCGATTGTTCTAAATCGGAAATGAACGTTTTAACAAGATTATCTAAAGAGTTATCTAGGGTATTGAAGTTTATAAAGATCTGTAAAGATAAGAATGGCAAAATAACTTGTTTTAACAGAATTAGATTTTTTTAGGTTTTCTAACAAAAATGTCGAGTTTTGAAGGAAAATATCAACGATTTTGTAAGTATGGTTTTCGGTCACAAAAAGAGAAATTTTGAGTTTTTAAAATCGAAACCAAATGCCTTTTCTAATAGTCGTCCAACTCACCTTCAAAGCATTACAAATTTGTTGCTCATTCCGTTCCTGCAAACCCGTAACCAACTGCATTTGTGTTAAATTGCGTATTTTCTGCCTTGAATTTATAACATACATCCTTGCCGATTGTACAAATTCGATTTTCTTCAAATCCGGATCTTCAATTAGTTCATTCAATTCATAATGCAACTCCGCCTGCTTAAGAACATCTTTAGTGTTCCTTAATTTGGAGGTCAAAGTCAGCAATGTTTTGGAAGATCTCAAAAGATGTGATAATTCATGCAGACGTGCTAAAACTTTCGATTGATTCTCTATTAATTGGTATTGATGATCAACTTGATGCTTTAGACGATAACTGGAATTACGTATACGTTGCACATCATCCGCCAAAGTATTTAGAGCCGCATCAAATCGTCCGGCGTGAGTAGCTTGCTGCAGTAGGGCCCCATGTTTGTCACGTACCTGTTGTTGCAGCTCTTCATTGATGTTATTAAGACGCTTGCTTAGTTCTTGAATTTGATCACCAATTGTAAGATTCATGGCAGCCAATGCGGCTGTGATGTCTTCCTCCTCCTCCACAACCTCATTATTGATATCTGGTTTGGGCGATTCGGTATGTGTTACCCTTAATTATGGTCTAAAGGTTAATAACTATAAATATTGTACAAATTAAAAAACTTACATTTTTCTTACAAATTATGAATTTTTCGGTCAACAATTTTCTGTTTTGATGCAACGTCAAATGTTTACAATTACTAATAATAGTGTTGCCAGATTAAACAATAAGAGATGGTTCTTACACACTTAGAATAAAATAGTGCGGCAAATAACAAAAGAATTCTTTAAGCATTTGAGTTCCTGCAGGCGTTTTTTAAGAAAATTAATATATTTCTTTCGAAAAATACATACTATATAAATGCTATCTAGCTGGTTTAATTTCTAACACCACTCACACACAATTTTTCTCAGTGTGTACTAAAACCACAGCTGTTATTGTTTATGTTTTTATTAGACATTCACTGGGAATTATTAACATAAAGTAAATGTAAACAAATAAAATATTAATTTTAATAAAAAAATAAAAATATTTTAAAATAATAATGACATTCCAGGAATTTAAATGTCTGCGTGTAATAGATTGTAAACAAGGCGCCGTAAGAGCGGTGCGCTATAATGGTAAGATTTTTTGACATTTTATTTATCAAAATAAATACAAACAATTCCTTTCCAGTCGATGGCTCTTACTGTTTAACTTGCGGCTCCGACAAGAAGCTAAAATTATGGAATCATAAAACTGGCTTACTTTTAAAAACCTACGGCGGTCATGCCGATGAAGTCACCGATGCCGCTGGCAGTTGTGAAAGTAGTAACATTGTGACCGCAAGTTTAGATAAAAGTATCATCTATTGGGATGTTAGTACTGGAGCACCGGTAAGACGTTTGCGTGGCCATGCTGGTGGTGTTAAATGTGTGTGTTTTAATGAAGACTCCTCTATAGCGATATCGGGAGGACGCGATAATGCCGTCTTTTGTTGGGATATACGTACCAGACGTTTGGAACCTGTTCAAATGATGAGAGAAGCTAAAGATTGTATAACGTCGGTATTGAGTAATGAGAATAAAATTATTACCGCTTCCTTAGATGGTTGTGTGCGTTATTATGATATACGTGTGGGAGAACTCACTTGTGATAAGGTGGGAGTGCCCATTACGTATTTGAACATGACGCGGGATGAACAATGTCTGGTGGCCGCTTGTCAGGATAATATTGTACGTTTGCTGGATTGTGATTCTGGCGGTTTATTGTCTGAGTACAAGGGTTGCAAAGGCGATGATTATCATATTGAATGTGGCATTATGTGTAATGATGCTCATATTGTCTCGGGAAGCAGTGGGGGAGATGCTATTGTTTGGGATTTATTAGAGGGTAAAATACTGCAAAATATTGAAATTAGTAAGTATTGAAAAATGTTCCCTTTTAGAACAATTTTGAACAGTACTTTTTCACAGGTAAAACTGGAGGTGTTGTACATTCTTTAGCTACACATCCTAAATTGAATGAAGTTATGTTTGCGCGTCGGAGAGATGTTTATGTGTACTCAACGGAATTGGAGAATGAAACGATGGATGTTTTGTAATTTTATAATTATACTACGATAGTTAGATGTATGTATTCTAATGATCTAATATGTAAGAAATTAAGATATAAGTTCAAAAAATATAAAAAGGAAGTCACATTAATCATACTACAAAAAGCCATTCTCAATGTTTGGGTCCCGATGTAGTACCGATTTTCTATAAAAAATGTACATGTTTCTTTCTTACTTAGGATTTTAGGTTTTTCAAGAAAAATTTATGATTTTTCAGAGTCTTGTACTTATTCCTACAAAAATTGTTAAGATTCTATTTTGTACTTAACACGTTTGTGGGTTAAAATTCCTATTACAATAGCAGCTCAGTTACAATGAAGGCGGTAATGTCGCTAGAATAATACTTCTTGTGTTTCATTTGTTTTTCATCTGTCGCTTGTCGTCAGTGGTTTAAATTGTAAACAATTCGTTAAATATGGCAACTCTTTTAATTAAACAGCTGACGAATGCATTGGTATTTTTTGTTGTTCTTTTTCTGTTTCTCTTTCCGTGTTAAAATAAGCGTCATTCCATTGATAAAGAAAAACTAAAAATTATTAGTAAATTATCAAATTATTTCGCAAATATTACTAAAACTAATAAAAAAGTATTGATCAACTAGTAAAACGTAAACGAAATGTATTAATTATAACGGCAAATAAAATCAAAAAGAGAAAAAACAAATTTCCAAGAAGTGAAAGTAAGAAGTGCCTGAAACCACTCCACAAAAGGAAATAAACAAAAAAACACGTAGAAAAATGTCTTTCCTAAGGGGTTCCTTAAATTATGTTTGGTGTACCACCAGTGTTTTGGGCAAAGGTGCAACTGGTTCGGTTTTTCAGGTAATTTCCCCTTTTCCATATTGTTTTTTTTTTTTCGTTCTAATGGGAAACGTAATTCATGCTTGCTTTGTTGTTGTTTCTTTGGCTTTTCCCTTGTTGTTGCTTTGTAAACAATAACACAGGGTGTCAACAAAATTACCGGAGAATCAGTTGCCGTCAAAACATTTAACCCTTACAGTCACATGCGTCCTCCAGATGTACAAATGCGAGAATTCGAAGCTTTAAAGAAAGTCAACCATGAAAACATTGTAAAACTTTTAGCCATCGAAGAGGATCAAGAGGGCCGTGGCAAAGTGATTGTTATGGAACTGTGTACCGGTGGTAGTTTATTTAACATTTTAGATGATCCCGAAAATTCCTATGGTTTGCCCGAGCATGAATTCTTATTGGTTTTGGAACATTTATGTGCCGGCATGAAACACTTGAGAGATAACAAATTGGTACATCGTGACTTAAAGCCGGGGAATATTATGAAATTTATTTCAGAAGATGGTCAGACTATATACAAGCTAACGGATTTTGGTGCCGCCCGTGAACTAGAAGATAATCAGCCATTTGCATCACTTTATGGCACTGAAGAGTATCTACATCCAGATTTGTATGAAAGGGCGGTTCTTAGGAAATCCATAAATCGTTCCTTTACCGCCAATGTAGACTTATGGTCCATAGGCGTCACTCTGTATCATGTGGCTACGGGAAATTTACCCTTTCGTCCCTATGGTGGCCGTAAGAATCGAGAAACTATGCATCAAATTACTACCAAAAAAGCTTCGGGTGTTATATCCGGCACCCAAACATCGGAAAATGGTCCCATTGAATGGTCGACCACTTTACCTCCACACTGTCATTTGTCCGAGGGTCTTAAGACTTTAGTTACCCCCCTTCTAGCGGGTCTCTTGGAGGAAAATCGTGAAAAAACCTGGTCATTTGATAGATTCTTTCAAGAAGTTACTTTGATCTTACACAAACGTGTCATACATGTATTCTTTTCAAATCGCACTAGTTCAGTGGAAATCTTTTTGGAACCCGAAGAACAAATCGAACATTTTCGTGAACGTATACTAATGCAAACGAAAGTGCCTTTAGAAAAACAAATATTACTCTTTAATAATGAGCATTTAGAAAAGAGAATTAATTTGCATACCACAGGTGAGTGTGAATCGTTTATAACGATCGAAAGTAGACGTAATTTGGTGTTTATTATTTTCAGCCAATTCTTTTCCCAAAACCACTACGGAAGATCCTATATTCTTATATAGCAATGATGATAATAATGTTCAATTACCACAACAACTTGATTTGCCCAAATTTCCTGTTTTTCCCAGCAATGTTTCAGTTGAAAATGATGCTAGTCTAGCTAAGGTATGTACGTATGATTCTTCTGGTGCCAGTTAATATGAAAAATTTTGGAAAAGTCGTATTTTAGATATTTTATAGGTGTGAACCAAGCTTTCATTAGAGCATTTAAAATTAAATATTATGTATTTTTTGTTTCTTTGGAAGGCGGCTTGCAGTGTGGGCCATGAATGCAAAAGACGCGTAGACACCTTTACCAATATTGATATCTTAATAAAAAAGGCTGTACAACAGTTTATTGAAACTTTAATTACAACTATCACTTTGCTGGTAAAGTAAGTTAGTAATACATATGAAATTGAAATGATTCTTAAAAGAACTTTTAAAATTTTAGAAAAACCAAACATTTTGATAAGTTACTATCGACTGAAATAGACTATGCTGATGCGGTGCAAAGTATGGCTAAAGTGGTAAGTTGTTTATAACTAAAATGATTCAATCAATATTAAACTTTTTGTTTTAAACCCTAGACTAAGGGTGACCAAGAACTGAAACCCATTTTACAAAAATTGGAAAATCTTAAAACAGATTTTGATAGTGCTGCCGATGTTATAATGCAATTGCATACCAACTTTGTGGTGGAAGATCAATTAAAGTAGGTTTATAGAGTTTAAATTAAAAATAAAGTTTTGTACATTTTTAACAATTTTTATTAGTGAGCAATGGTCTTCTTCTATGCATGGTAAAAAATGTCCCTGTCGCACCAGAGCCAGTGCCCAAGCAAAATATTTAGTAGAGCGTTTACGTGACTCCTGGCAACATTTATTAAGAGATCGTGCTACACGTACTTTAACCTACAATGATGAACAGTTTCATGCTTTGGAAAAAATTAAGGTAACATTCTATTGAAAAAGTAATATTAAAGTATTTTTTAATATATATTTGTTTGTTTAACAATACAGGTGGATCGCAATGGCAAACGTATAAAATCATTGTTAATGGATGATGTTAAGCCCTCGGTGGCTCAAATGGCTGAATGTTTAGCTGACTGGTATAAGCTGGCACAAACGGTCTACTTAAAAAGTGAAATCTTAGAAAAAGATGTACGAGAATGTGAACGCACTTTAAATACTATACGCGATGATTTGTATCGTCTTAAAATCGATTTACAAAAGGATATGGATGCCAAATTAGTAAATAATAGTAATCAGTTATCGAAAATTGAGCAAAAAAGTCGTCTAATTGTAAGTTTTTTTTTTTTGTACATTTCCCAGCTGTAAATAACTTAGATTTTTCTATTTACTTTTAGTTTATGCAACAACAGCAACAGGAAATATTAGCTATAATGAAACAAAATCGTCAACTGATCTCAATGTTGCAAGAATTGGGAATACGTTTACCAACTGCTGCAAATCCTTTGGATTTTTGAATATATTTGTATTATGTTTTAAATACTTATTTGGTTTAAGTTTGATATTTTTTTATATAATTTCGTTTTTTATATGGTTCGCTTCTTTTATAACTGATATAGTGTATATATACTCCTATATTTAATAAATAGATAAAACAAATTTTATAATTATGTTTAATGGCTATGGTCACAAGATGAAAGAAACCTATAAATTCCGAATGATTGGTAAAATTTTACATATCAAGGACGGAGTTTTTTTTTTTTTTGAAAATTACCTTTTATGATTTTTTTGTTTTTATTTTTTTCATATGTATATTTTCAAAGAATCTGTAAGTGATCTAATTATTATGATTTTTTCAAATTAACTGAATGCCACGATTTACATTTCTTTGATATTCGTTTATTATATTAGATTAAATTAAAAAGGACAATTTAAGCTAAATCTTATCAATATAATTCTACTAAATAAACCAAGTGAAATGAATGTTATAAATAAAATGTTTGAATTAAATGACAAATTCTCATTTCACCCGGCTTAGAGGAGGGTGTTCGCAAATATTTGCAAAACCTTGCAGAATAGGAGTTCATAATAAAAATTTACATATTATGATGTAAAAATACTAAACTCGAAACTTCTTCGGGTTCTAAATGCATACGACGATCTCTTATAGTCTGAGCTGTGGAGGAAAATATTTGCTCACTAGGTACCGATGTCGCCAAATTGCACAGCCGCTTGAGAGCGTACTGATAAAGACGGGGATAGATGTTTTTTCGTTTATTCCACCAAATGAGTGGATCATTTTTACGCTCTAAATATTCCTCTTCCAAATAATTATCAAATTCTAGCTTAGCGGCTGCCACATTATCTTCGGCTCTGAAGTTTTTGTAAACATCTTGATCGAAATCATGCCAAATGCTATTACCTTGCTCGGCGGATGATGTTCTTATTTGGTTGTCAATATTTAATCTTATAGAGTTTATACGGTTGCGCAATTTTTCCACAGCTGTCTCATAGGCGCTATTGCTGCGAAAACCATTTCTTTTGAAGCGTGGATCCAACAAAATGCTTTCGGCATATAAATAATTATTTTCATAATCTCCAAAGTCATAGGCGTTCATTTCATTTTTAATTTTCGTAATCACAGCCGTTACTTTGGTATGGCGGGAAAAGCATTTTGCAATGAAGCTCTGTAAAAGATTGCTGAGAACGGAGGCTTTTGATAACATCACATTATTTTCTGCACAAATTTCTTGTATGACTTCGTAGAAAGGTTTTAGAATGTGTATTATTTCAGTTAGATATTCCCACTCTTCCGGCGATAACAATAGATGGGGACATTGTAAAGCGAATTTTGCCAATAATATATTCTTAAGATTTATAATACTCTCTAGCATTTGGTAAGTGTCACAGCCATGTTTTTCCACTTCAGGCTTAAGTTGTGTTATAGTAATACCCATTTGTTGTTCGACTTCCTTTATTATTTCAAGGCCTGGAGTAGAGTTATGTAAATATTCTACAATTTTTTTAGTTTTCTCAATAATATCGTTTACTACGTCCAGGGAAGTGTGTAGTATTCGTTGTAAAGCCTGAGCAAAACAGCTGATTTCACTCCATGGACCCTGTCTAACTACGGCAGCAATATTTACCACATTATCATCACTAACTATAGCTGAAACTTTATTCCAAATATCAAATTCCAGCATAATATTTTTGAAGAAATTATATAAACCATCATCCGAGAAACCGTCTTTAATTTCAGAACATCCAATTAAATATGATTTTAGTTCGGTGTTTTCACTCTCGATATAATGGGCGGTGACTGTGACATAGCAGACATTAGTTGTCGAAGTCCAACTGTCTGTAGTTAGACACACAGCCAGAGATGAGCGTATTTTAGATTTAACATTTTCCAAAATTTCTCTACAAACATTTGGCAGTAATTCATTGGTTAAGGATCTTCTTGTCTGTAGTCTATAGCCGCGAAAACGCGATACATTCTTTACAAGTTTCCTAAATTCTGGCTCTTCGACAATGCTCAATGTATGATGTCCCTTTGCAATCATTTTCAAAACCTGTTTGTCGAGTTTCTTCAATTTTAGAATAGTTGAGGCAGTCTCCACAAAATATTGCTGTGAACTGCAGGCCGGCTGTTCTAATGGTGGTTCATCTATTAGAGGTCTTTTCAAATGTCCCAAATCTAAGGTTGAATTGCATTTGGCGCCTTCACTTTCATCATCTTCTGTACTAGCTGGTCTTTTTCTTGAATTCATTTTATTTTTATACTGTTTTTATTTAGTATTTGCTTCACTTTTGCGGTTTTAATTATAGTTTTATTTTGTTATGATGCGAAAAATTTGTATGCTAAACATAGAACACAGTGTTAGTTGTGAAAAAGTTTCTTGTGATAAAAAAAATTATACTTTGTGATACAAAACAAGATAAATTCACACAAAATGGCCTTACTTTAACAACTGTTTGTTTTGTTGTTCTTAACATTTACAATAACACTGTTAAACTCCGTATATAAAAAATATCTCTGACAAGTGACGCTGTCAATATTTTTATATATATAAACAAATAATGAATTCTCTCGTCTTTACCTGAATTCATCACTTTGCACCTTTTTCGGATTATCCTTGTTGTGATACAAATTTTGCGGTGATGCCAAAAGGACATTATTTTTCTTTATGTTTTCTCGTTTATATGTATTTGTATGGCAACACTATTTTCTGCTTTAAGCAACATTTACAATGCTGCAAATTGTATTTCTTTCTTTTTCATACCAATATAATAATTTTTTTGACTATCTCTTTTTAATCCACTTTTCACTCTGGAGTTAACATAAATATGTTAATGTGAACATGACAAATGTTAACCATGAAGAAACAAAAATTTTGTCAAAAATATATATAAAATACTTATGTATATTAGGTGTTTTTGCATATATTCTAGTAAAAAATGTCCATTAACTTTATTATGAGAGAGTAATTTTTAATTTGCTCTCTATTTAAAAAATATCTCAAAAAGTACGCGAACGCTAATTTGCAAAAAATTGCAAGTGCCTGTTTTTAAATAAAGATTAGTAATGCCCCTTTTATTGAAATCTCAATCGTTAAAAAATCACTAAGAAATAAACAATTGAAAAAATTTTTTTCTTATAAATAAACGGGTATTTACCATTAAAAATATAATATTTTGTTTCAAAACTTCATGTTACAAACATATAATTAAAAAATAAAAATTTGCACGAAATCGCTTAGAAATCCACAATAAATTATTCTAAAAAACGCCAGATTGACATTGTTTGCTATAATTTTTCACAACAAACAAATTCGTTTAATAAATAAATGGGTGGTTGTTGGAGGAACTTTCAAATTGTAAACATAGGGCGCAATTCGAAACTGGGCGACATGAAAAAAAGTTTCCCAAAAACAGTTTTTCTGTGTGAACCGGCACTAAGATGGTATTTTGAACGTTTTGTTCAATCAGTAACCTGCAATCTGCTTGGGATGTTGGAAAACGGTTATAAAAAACCATTTGAGGTAAAATATTGCTTGCATCTAATGATGAATATAAAGTATATATCGTCACAAATCAATTGCAAATGAACATACAATTTTCTGCCGGTAATGAAAATATTGTACTCTAAATTTTGTAGATTATTCTTGGTTCAAAATATCGTTTAAGAAGCCTCCAAAACAACAACTGGACAAGTAAATTTAATGGACATTTATTATTTTAAATATTTCAACACTTATTCAAAGATTCGGCGAATTATTATCTTATGCAGGTACCGTTGCAGAGATAAACCAAGATACCGTAACCGATACCATTTCAGTTTCAGAACGGTGTTTGAAATAATGTAAAAAGTGCTGCCAATTGTTTTAACAAGAAGCCGATCATACTTTTAATTTAATTAAAAAGTTTGTTTTTAATTATAAAAAGTATGTAGTAAGTATTTAATTTAATTTTTAAATCTTTTTGCAATTTGTAAGAAATCTTGATTATACGATTTAATGGTTGATCGCTGATGCAGTAGTAGTCAATTGGGTTGCAAACATTGTCTCACACTCATTATACTCTCCCCACCAAAGTAGTGCAAGTATAAAAATTATCTCAACAGGTAAATTAAATATACAGTGTCTCTCATAATTATTCGAATTTGGGTAAACTATAAAAAGAAACCAAGTTTAATAATATATTTTGTGTGCAAAATAAATAAATTAATTTGTTATATTGTCTAGATAGTCGTTATGTTTGATATCACGCTTTTTAAAACTTGAAAAATTTGCATTGACTTAAATTAATTATGGATTTTTAAAAAAAGTCCATGAAATTGCCTCTCAAAAGTATACGAATTTTTCCTGTATTTCATATTTGATCATATTATACGCAACACAAATTTTAGAATCGAATGGTTTTTATGCGTAATATTGTTTTAAGGGGTTACTATCCACGGAAAGGATATATTTTTTGACCATTTGGTCCACAATTTTGGGAAATTTGTACCTTTTTTCAAGTAATATCATTAAAATGGCGATTTTTGGCCATAATTGTAAATTTTTCTCCTTATTTCCAGAGATAAAACAAAAATTTGATATTGGGACTTATAAGATCCCTTGGGGTATATAAAAATAACATTTTTTGTTACAAGAATCTGTATTTAAACGTTCCAAGATAAATTATTCGGATCATTCTTCTGTCACTAATTCAATATATTGGAACTTAAGTCCATTTTTATAATACTAGGATCAACTATTTTCGGGGAAGTTTTCTGCTATATATTCATTTAGATATCAGCTTTTATACATTTTAAGTTTTCAATGTGTTGTGGAAGTGTACAACTCCAAAACATGCCTCGAAGAAACACCATTCAAAGTAGTAAAATCATTATTTTTGTATACGAATGGCCTCCATGCTGCATGGCACGATATCATTATGATCTAACTCAAAAATGTTGATAAATATTATTTACTATGGTCAAATTAAAACCAAAATTTGGACTTACAGTGTTATTGTAACGGGCAACATAAGCGTGAAAGTTACGAGTAGTAAAAACTGAAATCTACTATATAGGATGACGTTTTATTAAGGCATGTTTTGGGGTTGTATACCGCTATAATATATTGAAAATTTAAAATATATTAGTGCCAATATGTACATGAATATACACTAGACAACTTTGTCGGAAAATATCGTCCCTAGAGGTACGAAAAGGGACTTATGATCCAGATAATTCAATTAGAAACTGAAAACCAAAAATCGCCATTTTAATGATATTACATGAAAAGAGGGTACAAATCCCCCAAAATTGTGGACCAAATGGTCAAAAAATATATCCTTTCCGTGGATAGTAACCCCTTAAAACTTATATTGTGATATCAAATCTAAGGACTATCTAGACAATATAACAAATTAATTTATTTATTTTCCACACAAAATATATTATTAAATTTGGTTTTTTTCATAGTTTACCTAAATTCGAATACTTATGAGAGACACTGTATATACGCATGTATGATCATAGTTGTTAATTTTAATCTAAAAGACCCTTGAACTAATTATTTTTGTAGCTTTTCTTTTAAGGTTTGAGTTTTGTTTATTTATTTTACACAAAATCTTTTTTTAACTTTCGTATTAATATTAGAAAAAATTTTCAATTTTCACTATAGTATTATGATTTTTTTGTTCAAGAAGAAATAATAAATTAAAGAAACAGGTGTTTGGTATGTGTGTCTACATGTTATTTTTGCTAATATGTTTGTTTTAAGATAAGAATTGTACGACGACACACAAAAAAAATTATTACATTTTGTTGGTAATTGATTGGACGACAAGCGCTTTGAAGAAAAAGAAATAAACTTTTTTTTATCGTAACATCTACGTTGAGATTAGAGAGTAGACCATGCTAAAATAAGAAAGATAAAAGAGAAAAGTTGAAAGTAAATATTTTAATGTAAAATTTAGTTAAATACTTACCCATAGATATAATAGAAGAATGATATTAAATAAATGGCCAATTTAATCCAGCCTTCACGCATATTTTTGGTTAAATTATCCGAAGATAAAACTGTGGTTGGATCATAAAGACCAGGACCAGACATGACGGGACGATTTTTGTAACTGTAAGTAATCAAAAGCTTAAAAGTTGTTGCTTTCTAGTAAAAGACTCCAAACTTACCGCCATATATGATAGGCAATCAATGGAATATTGATACACAATGAAAACCATTCACCACATACTAAAAATAACAAATTCAAAAAGATGTGCAGCAAATATTCCGGCAACACCAGCTAGGATCCAAGAAAACAATAGAAATGCTAGACATTAATAAATGCCCATAAGTTAATAATTATTGTTCATAACTTACCGGATTTAAACTATTACATTGATCTATGGGATTTTTATAATCTGTTTTTAATTCATCGAAAGCAATAACATGAAATATTGCAAAGAATATTAAAAATGCATCACCTATCAGGGCAATTATATAGGTAAATGCCGTAAAATTGAAAGCCATTGTTTTTCTCTCTGTGTGTTTCTCGGTTGGACTTTGCTAAACAAAATCTCCCAAAAGGCGGGTATTTAGTGGATGTTTAATTATATATACACTTTATGCTGCAATAGAAATAGCATATTATTAATTTTATATTAATTGTTTTATGCAAAAACTCACATTCGTTTAGGAAAACTCAAAATTTTGTTAAAATTTTCGCTTTTTTTTGGTTCGAGGTGTCTCCTGTCGTCATGACAGTTGAGTAATTTCAATTATGAGTTCATTATAAAAACAGAGTTGCTTAAGCCATGTCTATATTAGACAAATATTTATTATGCTAAACGTCAAATTGTTATCATAATAAAAAATTAGCAGGTACAGACGGCATTTATTAGCGTTATAACGTCGTTATGACAATGTTGTCTACACAACTGTTTAGACAACGTTGTCTTGATAACAAACGTCATTTTATTGTAAAATTTGTTTAGAATTTTATTTTTGTGCAATTAAAATTGATTTTTAACATTAGTTTTAGTGAAATTAGTGTTTATTTACAAAATTTGCATTTAATTTTAATTGTTTTTATAAAATATAGCCTTATTTCAATAAAATTATCTGTGAGTTGTCGTGATAAAATCAACGTTTTGTTACCCCTATGTATTACAGTCAAACTCGCTTATAACGAACTCGGTTATAACGAATTCTCGGTTATTACGAACAAGTTTTCAAGTCCCGCTATTTTGGTAACTTCATACAAAAAACATCTCTTATAAAGAACTCAGTTATTACGAATCCTCGTATAAAACGAACTACTTTTTCAGTCCCTCAAGTACAATTTCATACAATTTTCCTTTTTTATAACGAACTTCAAAATTATGTGTTGAAATCATAAGGATATATTTTGCTTTGTTGAAAAAAAAAACTTAAATTTGTTAAGAAAAATATGAACAAATAAAATCAATGGTGGTTTTTGTAAAGAATATTAAATAAATTTATAAATCATATTCTTAAAATTTCGTAAAATGCCACTTTATTTTTGGAATTTGACTGGTCCCGCGGAGATCGTTATAAACGAGTTTGACTGTAACATAAACAAAAAACTGACAATTTTTCTGCCGACTTTTTGTTAAGTGCCGTCATAAATATTTGTCTAATATAGACATGGTGTAAAATGCAAAGAGCTACCCCTATAAGAACAGTGACAGTCATTTGACCGGTCAATTGACTGTCACTACTGAGAATATACCCATCATTGCGTAGAACAAAGCTCCCATCACTTTCTTAAGGGCAATATGTAAAAAGTGATGGAAACATTTGTGTACATGTGATGTTGCATCACCCTCGCACTTATGAATTCTATCGACTTTAAAACATATATTTGAGCTGCTCACTCTTTTGTTGTTTACTAATCATGGATGATATAAATATTAGTCATGATTGACTAATCATGCTTGATGGATATATCCATCACAGTTAACAAATAAAAAAATGATGCATTAATCGATCATTGTTGACTAATCACACTTGATGAATATATCCGTCAAATCTGACGGCTATACCAATTTATAATAAAAGACAATTTATTGATATTTTAATATATATATTGTTAATTTTATTAATATAGTAATCATATACATAAATTACCAGTCTTTTCACCATTTTACATATCTCGCAGAATCTTAAGTCCTCTGATGCTCCTATTAATTTGTGGAAATATGTTGTCTGTAAAGAAATACATAAGTATCGAAATATAAAAATCATAAGTACATATTTATGTTACCATTGATTGATTAAACTCCGAATTGTTTATCTTCTGATCCACTTCCTGAGCTTTTTTAAAATTTAGTTTATAATAATTCTCATTATTTTTAATAATTTAAAGACTTTGTAATTTTTTTATTTCTTCGCTTCTTGATCTTTGGCTTTCGTAGAAACAATTAATTTGTAACGACGAAAAATACAACTCTGTAACACAGTGACAGTCATTTGATCGGTCATTTGGCTGTCATTGTTGATCAAAATATAAATTTTAATACATTTTAATCAAAATGTAGTTGTTTCATTCTTTCATATGCAAATTCAACCCTATACCACACATTGGGTGCAGTAACGGTCATTTGGCTGTCATTGTTGATGGAATTATCCATTAATTTTTTTTTTCGACAATTCTATAAAAAAAATGTTGCATGTGTGTTAGTAAAATCATTTTGTATGTGTTAGTTTCGGTCATTCATTTCTTATTAGGGTTCTATAAATCGACTTTCGAATAATCGAACAATCGACTTTTTGTCGAAAAAAGTCGAAAAGTCGAAGTCGACTATTTTGTTCCAAAAAAGTCGATAACTCGACTATCGTCTATGAAAAAAGTCGAAAAGTCGACTTTGTAAATAAAAGTCGAAAAGTCGGAAAGTCGAAAAAAGTCGATAAGTCGAAAAAAGTCGAAGAAAGTCGAAAAGTCGAAAAGTCGGAAAAAGTCGAAAAGTCGGAAAAAGTCGAAAAGTCGAAAAAAGTCGAAAAGTCGGAAATAGTCGAAAATTTTAAAAAAGTGGAAAAGTGATCAAAAACTCTAAAATAGTCGGAAAAACTCGAAAAAAGTAAAAAAATAGTCGAAAAAAGTCGAAATAAGTCGAAAATAGTCAAAAAGTCGTAAAAAATCGAAAAGTCGAAAAGTCGGAAAAAGTCGAAAAGTCGAAAAAAGTCGGAAAAATTCGAAAAAAGTCGAAAAGTCGAAAAAAGTCGAAAAGTCGAAAAAAGTCGAAAAGTCGGAAAAAGTAGGAAAAAGTCGAAAAGTCGAAAAAAGTCGGAAAAAGTCGAAAAGTCGAAAAAAGTCGGAAAAAGTCGAAAAGTCGAAAGGTCGAAAAGTCGACCATTTATAAAATACTAAAAGTCGAAAAGTCTAAAAGTCGACTTTTAAATAAATGAAAAAGGTCGAAAAGTCGAAAAATCGACTTTTCATAAAATGGAAAAAGTCGAAAGGTCGAAAAGTCGACTTTTAACTAAATGCAAAAAGTCGAAAAGTCGAAAAGTCGACTTTTCGTTTCAACTATAGAACCCTATTTCTTATAGGGACCAGATATTTATGATGAAGAAATCGCTAGAAATTAAATATTAACCGTTATGTCACTCAATGGAGAAAATTTTGAAGAAAAAGGAAAATTTTGAAGAAAAGGAAATGTAAATAATCACAAAATTAATTTGTAATCTCATTTGGACGCTTATTTCTGTAAATAAATACAGCTACCAGATATTTTAGAATGATGAAGAATATTAACCGTTATGTAACTCAGTGGAGAAAATTTTGAAGAAAAAGGAAAATAAAACTGAAACCAATTAGAATAAAACCGAATAAAATGAAAAATGTAAATAATCACAAAATTACTTTTTAATCTCATTTGGACGCTTATTTATGTAAATAAATACACAGTTGCAAATTAAATATCTTTCAAGGTACTTTACAGTAGGGTTCTATAGTTGAAACGAAAAGTCGACTTTTCGACTTTTTGCATTTAGTTAAAAGTCGACTTTTCGACCTTTCGACTTTTTCCATTTTATGAAAAGTCGATTTTTCGACTTTTCGACCTTTTTCATTTATTTAAAAGTCGACTTTTAGAATTTTCGACTTTTAGTATTTTATAAATGGTCGACTTTTCGACTTTTTCCGACTTTTCGACTTTTTCCGACTTTTCGACTTTTTCCGACTTTTCGACTTTTTTCGACTTTTCGACTTTTCGACTTTTTTCGATTTTTTTCGACTTTTCGACTTTTTTCGACTTTTTCCGACTTTTCGACTTTTTCCGACTTTTTGATTTTTTACGACTTTTTGACTATTTTCGATTTATTTCGACTTTTTCGACTATTTTCGACTATTTTTTTACTTTTTTCGAGTTTTTCCGACTATTTTAGAGTTTTTGACCTCTCTTCCACTTTTTTAAAATTTTCGACTCTTTTCGACTTTTTCGACTTTTTCCGACTTTTCGACTTTTTTCGACTTTCTTCGACTTTTTTCGACTTATCGACTTTTTTCGACTTTCCGATTTTTTGACTTTTCGACTTTTATTTACAAAGTCGACTTTTCGACTTTTTTCATAGACGATAGTCGAGTTATCGACTTTTTTGGAACAAAATAGTCGACTTCGACTTTTCGACTTTTTTCGACAAAAAGTCGATTGTTCGATTATTCGAAAGTCGATTTATAGAACCCTACTTTACAGGAGAAAACGCACGATTGTCAATTTTTTATATGGATTTTGACAAACGTGCGAACGATACGACGCAATATATCGATTTTAATATTTCTCCGATCGTCGATTTTTTTCTAACAACAGTTCAATTTTTCAAATAATCAACAGTCAATTTTATAACACTTTATGAAAACCGTTAAAATTTATAATTCTAATTCTTCAATATTTTAGATTGGCAACCTAAAGAAAGCGCTAAGTTTTCCCCAAAAAATGATATCAAAATCGCTATATTAACATTAATAAAAATAGCTAGATTAACAACACCCTGTGCAAAAATTACCAATAACAACAAAAATATTTGTTTTATTGCTTTTGCGATTAAAATTAATAAAATAATTAAAGAAAATGAGTAAGTATAAATTTTAATTAAAGCTTTCGTTATAAACTAAAACCGATTGGAAAAAACTTGTAGGTTTCATGCCCGATTCTGATAGTGAAGATGAATTGCCACCCGGCTGGGAGGAACAAGCCACCGATGAGGGTTTTGTTTGCTATGTCAAGTAAGTATACTCATTCTCCATAAAATTAAAAATAAAATATTTTAAATCTTTATTTCCAGCCAACAAACTAAAACCACTCAAATGACACATCCTCGCACCGGTCGCACTAAACGTTTAAATCGTGAGCTACCGATTGGTTGGGAGAAACGTTTTGATGAGAACACAAAAAAACATATATTTTACAACAATTTGACACAACAAACGACAAATATAGATCCACGTTTGGCCTTTGCCGCCGAGGAGCCACCCATGAATATTGCCCAGGTCAGACAACGTTTTGATGGCAGCACAACTGCTTTGCAAATTCTTCACGGCAAAGACCTACATGGCCGCCTTGCTGTGATAACGGGATCAAATTGTGGTATTGGCTATGAAACCGCTCGCTCGCTGGCATTTCATGGTTGTGAAGTGATATTTGCCTGCCGTAGTCGTTCTTCAACTGAGGCGGCTATCGAACGTATTGTTAAAGAACGTCCTGCTTGCCGTAATCGTTTAAGATGGTTAGAGTTGGATTTGGCTTCATTAAAATCGGTATGCCAGTTTGTGGATGATGTCAAAAATAGTGTTAAGTAAGTTTTGTATTCTTAAAAAATGTTTAGTATTAAAGTTAAAATTGTATTTAATTTGCAGACACATCGATTATTTAATCTTAAATGCTGGGGTATTTGCTTTACCCTATTCGGTCACCGAAAATGGCATTGAAACTACATTCCAAGTTAGTCATTTATCACATTTTTATATTACACTTCAGTTGGAATCTTTATTCGATCATACGACACGTATTGTGGTGCTGTCATCAGAGTCGCACAGGTAGGTTAATTAATATGGACCAAATATATAATAGACTACAGTTCTAGACTGTGGAATGAATTATAGACTATAGACTAGAATACAGACTACTCTATAGAGTAGACTATAGAGTAGACTATAGACTAGATTATTGACTAGACTATAGACTAGAATATAGACTAGACTATAGACTAGACTATAGACTAGACTATAGACTAGACTATAGACTAGACTATAGACTAGACTATAGACTAGACTATAGACTAGACTATAGACTAGACTATAGACTAGACTATAGACTAGACTATAGACTAGACTATAGACTAGACTATAGACTAGACTATAGACTAGACTATAGACTAGACTATAGACTAGACTATAGACTAGACTATAGACTAGACTATAGACTAGACTATAGACTAGACTATAGACTAGACTATAGACTAGACTATAGACTAGACTATAGACTAGACTATAGACTAGACTATAGACTAGACTATAGACTAGACTATAGACTAGACTATAGACTAGACTATAGACTAGACTATAGACTAGACTATAGACTAGACTATAGACTAGACTATAGACTAGACTATAGACTAGACTATAGACTAGACTATAGACTAGACTATAGACTAGACTATAGACTAGACTATAGACTAGACTATAGACTAGACTATAGACTAGACTATAGACTAGACTATAGACTAGACTATAGACTAGACTATAGACTAGACTATAGACTAGACTATAGACTAGACTATAGACTAGACTATAGACTAGACTAGACTAGACTATAGACTAGACTATAGACTAGACTATAGACTAGACTATAGACTAGACTATAGACTAGACTATAGACTAGACTATAGACTAGACTATAGACTAGACTATAGACTAGACTATAGACTAGACTATAGACTAGACTATAGACTAGACTATAGACTAGACTATGACTAGACTATAGACTAGACTATAGACTAGACTATAGACTAGACTATAGACTAGACTATAGACTAGACTATAGACTAGACTATAGACTAGACTATAGACTAGACTATAGACTAGACTATAGACTAGACTATAGACTAGACTATAGACTAGACTATAGACTAGACTATAGACTAGACTATAGACTAGACTATAGACTAGACTATAGACTAGACTATAGACTAGACTATAGACTAGACTATAGACTAGACTATAGACTAGACTATAGACTAGACTATAGACTAGACTATAGACTAGACTATAGACTAGACTATAGACTAGACTATAGACTAGACTATAGACTAGACTATAGACTAGACTATAGACTAGACTATAGACTAGACTATAGACTAGACTATAGACTAGACTATAGACTAGACTATAGACTAGACTATAGACTAGACTATAGACTAGACTATAGACTAGACTATAGACTAGACTATAGACTAGACTATAGACTAGACTATAGACTAGACTATAGACTAGACTATAGACTAGACTATAGACTAGACTATAGACTAGACTATAGACTAGACTATAGACTAGACTATAGACTGGACTATAGACTAGACTATAGACTAGACAATACACTAGACTATAGACTATACAATAGACTGGACTATAGACGAGACTATAGACTAGGCAATAGACTAGACTATAAACTAGACTATAAACTGGACTATAAAATAGAATAGACTATAGACCTAAACTATAGATAACAGTGCAAACTAAAATGGAGAAATAACTGATATTTTGAGAAAAATGATTTTTATATAATAATCATAAATCAGCTTTAGTTCTATATGTAATTGTAATAAAATAATGGCCATAAATGAAACACTAAGTGAACCTTGAAATCAAATACTTAATGACGATTTCTTCCGCTTTCTGGAAGTGTAGAATAACTGAACACACATACTTCAAACTTAATTTAATATTTCTTATATGTTTTGTTCTAAAGCTAGATTATTAAATATATACTCATAACAATAAAAGTAAACAATCGTCTGCTTTCAGTCTGCTAAAATGTACTTTGTGTATGTATAACACAGTTCTACAAGAATAATAATAAATTAATTAAAATAAATCGTAAACAATTAGCTGCATAAATTTCTAATTAATTCAAATATTGTTTTCTTAATTTCTAATTCATTTACTGAAGTGTGTTTGTCACTAAATGTGTCTATTTCAAAACCAGTTAAATTACCTTTTAATTAAATTAACAAAAATTTACATGTTATTTGCCCTCTGCTGTCATTTTTTGTCTGTAAACACAAAATTTAAAGTCTCGTGATAGATTTACGTGTGCTTTTAATTTTGAAAATACAACATTTTCATTATAAATTAATTGTCTGCATTTAATTGAAGATAATTAACATTCAACGGCATTGAATTAAGATTATTTTATTCAGAAACATTACCTTTAAGGTTTACAACAATTTATTATTTGAGTATAAGGTTCAAGGGAAAGTTTTTTTTTGTAATATAAATCTGTGCTTGAGTTCTATATTAAGGATTTCTTAATTATGTCGGTATATATAAATTTTGGTTTTATTTAGAAAAATTTACCAATAAAAAAATATTTCGAAATTATTTAACTTTTTTAAAATTGTGCCAATTAAAAAAAAATACATAAAATAGACTATAGACTAGACTATAGACTAGACTATCGGCTAGACTATAGACTAGACTATAGACTAGACTATAGACTAGACTATAGACTGGACTATAGCTAGACTATAGACTAGACTATAGACTAGACTATAGACTAGACTATAGACTAGACTATAGACTAGACTATAGACTAGACTATAGACTAGACTATAGACTAGACTATAGACTAGACTATAGACTAGACTATAGACTAGACTATAGACTAGACTTAGACTAGACTATAGACTAACTATAGATAGACTAGACTATAGACTAGACTATAGACTAGACTATAGACTAGACTATAGACTAGACTATAGACTAGACTATAGACTAGACTATAGACTAGACTATAGACTAGACTATAGACTAGACTATAGACTAGACTATAGACTAGACTATAGACTAGACTATAGACTAGACTATAGACTAGACTATAGACTAGACTATAGACTAGACTATAGACTAGACTATAGACTAGACTATAGACTAGACTATAGACTAGACTATAGACTAGACTATAGACTAGACTATAGACTAGACTATAGACTAGACTATAGACTAGACTATAGACTAGACTATAGACTAGACTATAGACTAGACTATAGACTAGACTATAGACTAGACTATAGACTAGACTATAGACTAGACTATAGACTAGACTATAGACTAGACTATAGACTAGACTATAGACTAGACTATAGACTAGACTATAGACTAGACTATAGACTAGACTAGACTATAGACTAGACTATAGGACTAGACTATAGACTAGACTATAGACTAGACTATAGACTAGACTATAGACTAGACTATAGACTAGACTATAGACTAGACTAGAGACTAGACTATAGACTAGACTATAGACTAGACTATAGACTAGACTATAGACTAGACTATAGACTAGACTATAGACTAGACTATAGACTAGACTATAGACTAGACTATAGACTAGACTATAGACTAGACTAGACTATAGACTAGACTATAGACTAGACTATAGACTAGACTATAGACTAGACTATAGACTAGACTATAGACTAGACTATAGACTAGACTATAGACTAGGCTATAGACTGAACTATAGACTGGACTATAGACTTTTAGAAAAATGGTATCACTTCCCAGTTATCGTCGCATAGCGTTTCTTATCATTATCAAAGTCATAATCCAAAAATTGCAAAAAATAAACTCATACCCTATATATTTAGCACTTGTCTTAAGAATGAATAAACTTTTTCATTAATAAAGTCATAAAATTGTTGTTTAGTGTGCCAAAGTGCTGATGATGACTAATTCACTCACGTTTCATGATTTTATATTGACGCTATGCGAGTGAGTGAGTAAATTATCATAGGTCAGTAAAATTTAAACAATATCTCGACAGCTAACAGTACAGAAATATAGTAGCTACATGGTTTTTTAGCTTTTAATTGTTTATATTTATATGTATTTTTTCGCAGAATTGACAAAAGTTGTTGTTTCGTTTTGTGAAAAATACAGTTTAGCACACTTGGCGTACGTGCATCTCTCAACGAACCCGCAAACAATTTGCGATCGATGACGATGTTGCTTTGCTGTCTTATTGTTTTAGGTTTCTTTGAAAGAAAAAATGCTTTGGTAACCAAAATTTTTTTGCTATACAATCAAATGTATCCAAAAAATAAAAAATTGTTGTGTATAATGCGAAAGAAGAGAATCTTGTTGTTAAAGTAACAAAACAAGAAATAACTAAAGAAACAGCAATAAAAAGGGTGGTTTGATATATAACTTTTGTATCTATGTATGTACATTGCTGGAAACACCAAAATAATGTTTAATAAATATACATATACAAAATATTGTTTCTTATATTGTACTTTGTTTATATTTTGTTTGCTGTTTTTGTATGCCATATAATTCAAGAGCAACATTACCATCCGCACCACCACCACAACTGAAATGGCCATACAACTAAGTAAACAGCACTTGGTGGTGGAGCTACGTGAGAAATACAACGTTCCTCCCAAGTAGTACTACAACATTAAACAGCAAACAAATTTGGTGATGTGTTTGTTTATGTGGAACAAACGTACTCTTCCAAATAAAAATACTCATACATCTTTCTATCGAAATCCAAAAAATATATAAAGTTGAAAAACAAACAATTGCGTTGTACTTTTATGTTTGTATGTCGTATTTTTATACATAATTTATGTATGTTTAAGCCTACACACATTGACATTCGAATGGATCCACTTCAACATAAATATGTATGTTGTAGGTGCTTAGACATATATTTTTTAGTTTAAAATCGAAAGTATTCGTATGTACTAGTTCCGTCTGTTAATCCTAAAAACCTTTCATATACTCCTAACAATCAATGTCATTTTTGTTCAGAAAAGTTTCAGTTTTTGGCCTAATTCCGAATACTGATGGAAAATCCATTTTCGGCTTAAAAGATCTTTATGGAGATTCTATAATCCGTGGTGCCTATCAGTTAAGATCAAAGTAGATCAAGAAATGTTATCATCGAATTGCAAACGAAATAAATATTTGGGAAAAATAATACAATGAAATCTAAAATTCCAAATGTAGATATTGCCCTACAATTTTTCTAATTAGAAAGCTAATCCATCAAGGTCGAATCTGCAAGATTATTCCAATTGGAAATCATAAAATTCTTTAATAAAGCGAATTCGATATTTAGTTTTAAGAGAACATGCATTAAACTGAACTAGAACTGAACAAGAACTGAACAAGAACTGAACAAGAACTGAACAAGAACTGAACAGACTGAACAAGAACTGAACAAGAACTGAACAAGAACTGAACAAGAACTGAACTGAACAAGAACTGAACAAGAACAACACTGAACAGAACTGAACAAGAACTGAACAAGAACTGAACAAGAACTGAACAAGAACTGAACAAGAACTGAAAAAGAACTGAACAAGAACTGAACAAGAACTGAAACTAGAACTAACAAGAACTGAAACTAGAACTGAACTAGAACTGAACTAGAACTGAACTAGAACTGAACTAGAACTGAACTAGAAACTGAACTAGAACTGAACTAGAACTGAACTAGAACTGAACTAGAACTGAACTAGAACTGAACTAGAACTGAACTAGAACTGAACTAGAACTGAACTAGAACTGAACTAGAACTGAACTAGAACTGAACTAGAACTGAACTAGAACTGAACTAGAACTGAACTAGAACTGAACTAGAACTGAACTAGAACTGAACTAGAACTGAACTAGAACTGAACTAGAACTGAACTAGAACTGAACTAGAACTGAACTAGAACTGAACTAGAACTGAACTAGAACTGAACTAACTAGAACTGAACTAGAACTGAACTAGAACTGAACTAGAACTGAACTAGAACTGAACTAGAACTGAACTAGAACTGAACTAGAACTGAAATAGAACCTGAACTAGAACTGAACTGAACTGAACTAGAACTGAACTAGAACTGAACTAGAACTGAACTAGAACTGAACTAGAACTGAACTAGAACTGAACTAGAAACTGAACTAGAACTGAACTAGAACTGAACCTAGAACTGAACTAGAACTGAACTAGAACTGAACTAGAACTGAACTAGAACTGAACTAGAACTGAACTAGAACTGACCTAGAAACTGAACAGAACTGAACTAGAACTGAACTAGAACTGAACTAGAACTGAACTAGAACCTGAACTAGGAACTTGAACTAGAATCCGAACTAGAACTGAACTAGAACTGAACTAGAACTGAACTATAACTATGACCTAGAACTGAACTAGAAACGAACTAGACCGGAACTAGAACTGAACTAGAACTGAACTAGAACTGAACTAGAACTGAACTAGAACTAACAACTGAACTAGAACTGAATGAACATAGAACTGAACTAGAACTGAAACTAGAACTCTGAACATAGAACTGAACTAACTGAACTAGAACTGAACTAGAACTGAACTAGAACTGAGAACTGACCTAGAACTGACAGAACTGAAAACGATAACTGAACTAGAACTGAACTAGAACGAACTAAGAACTGAACTAGAACTGAAATAAGAACTGAACTAGAACTGAACTAGAACTGAACTAGAACTGAACTAGAACTGAACTAGAACTGAACTAGAACTGAACTAGAACTGACTAGAACTGACTAGAACTGAACTAGAACTGAACTAGAAACTGAACGAAGAACTGAACTAGAACTGAACTAGAATGAACTAGAACTGAAACTAGAACGGAACTAGAACTGAACTAGAACTGAACTAGAACTGAACTAGAACTGAACTAGAACGAACTAGAACTGAACTAGAACTGAACTAGAACTGAACTAGAACTGAACTAGAACGGAACTTAGAACTGACTAGAACTGAACTAGAACTGAACTAGAACGGAACTAGAACTGAACTAGAACTGAACTAGAACTGAACTAGAACTGAACTAGAACTGAACTAGAACTGAACTAGAACTGAACTAGAACTGAACTAGAACTGAACTAGAACTGAACTAGAACTGAACTAGAACTGACTAGAACTGACTAGAACTGAACTAGAACTGAACTAGAACTGAACTAGAACTGAACTAGAACTGAACTAGAACTGAACTAGAACTGAACTAGAACTGAACTAGAACTGAACTAGAACTGAACTAGAACTGAACTAGAACTGAACTAGAACTGAACTAGACTGAACTAGAACTGAACTAGAACTGAACTAGAACTGAACTAGAACTGAACTAGAACTGAACTAGAACTGAACTAGAACTGAACTAGAACTGAACTAGAACTGAACTAGAACTGAACTAGAACTGAACTAGAACTGAACTAGAACTGAACTAGAACTGAACTAGAACTGAACTAGAACTGAACTAGAACTGAACTAGAACTGAACTAGAACTGAACTAGAACTGAACTAGAACTGAACTAGAACTGAACTAGAACTGAACTAGAACTGAACTAGAACTGAACTAGAACTGAACTAGAACTGAACTAGAACTCAACTAGAACTAGAATTGAACTAGATTTAAAGTTAAAGAATTATAAAATGTTCATAAAAACCATAAACATAAGAAAATAACTATTGCTCATCAAAACGTATTTCCGGACTGTAAACTAATATATTACTAATGTAAATATGTACAAACACTCATAAATATGCATCAACATATTCTACACACATTTATCACAATTTGGAATAACCAACATATAACACTTCACTTGAAATCACACAAAATTTAAAATTTTCAGTATGTATCTCTCAAATTCTCCAAATTAACGATCAACTGAAAAAAAAAAGGAATTTTAAACTAATAAAATACTCTTTATCTTTCTATATTTATCAAAAACATCGAAAAAACCAAATTCATAAGTTTACATTGGGTATTCATAAATACACAAATACAACAATACCCAGTGACAATGTGCGCGCACATACAAACTAACAGTATCTGTACGTACATATGTTAGTACTCAATTTTGTACGTACACACAGATTGCATTACAAAATTTCGTAATGCATAATGTATCCGATGGATGAATAAAGTATCCCTACAAACATTTTCTATTGCGGAAGTTACCCGTGTGAAACTTCCAAACGTGCTAAAAGCTCGCCAGCGATGTTGCGGAAGTATAAGAATTCTTGTCACCAGTCGGGAAGAACTGATGCCGAGCTGGGGAACGTCTAATAGTAACTTGGAAGATACTTCTAGAAGACCCGCAGAAGAAACTTCTAGATGACTCTTGGAAGTAAGGTATTGCCAAAGACTCTTCTAGATGTGACTAGGAAGTCACTTCTTGAAGTGACTACCTAGTATCCTCTAGAAGTGTTCCTATCTTATCTTCTAGAAGATGAGTTTTCTCTTCTTCTAGAAGATGAGTTTTCTCTTCTTCTAGAAGAAGAGTATTCTCTTCTTCTTGAAGATGAGTATTCTCTTCTTCTAGAAGATGAGTATTCTCGTCTTCTAGAAGATGAGTTTTCTCTTCTTCTATTTGTATACTCACCAAAATAAAATCTATAAAAATAAATCTAAATAAAATGAAATTTTATATTTTTATTGAATTAATTGAAATTAAAATAGTAGAAAATATAATTGATTTAACAACTAATCTAAAAAAAGTAATATATGTATGTACATTAGACCGACTAACAAAAAATGGTGCTTGAGTTACCCCCTCATAATATTCGCTGTATATGATGTTACCCAAAATATTTTCGGTTAAGTGTTGTCCATTCGTGAGCTGGACAGTTTTAAAGAAAATATCGTATGGGAACACGATTCTTCATGTTAAATTCAATATTTTATCCAGCTTCAAAAAATCTTTGTTATGTTTTATAATGGTTCCCAAAATATTTCTAGTCTATCGATGGCCGTTCGTGAGCTGAACCGGTTACAAAAAGTCCCTTTTTAGTTATTTTGTTTTAAATTATACAGCATTTCTTAAACAATATATACAGTATGTGGTATCATTTGAAAGGTTTTTTGAAGCCAAGTCTAGTGGTGCGCAAAATTTGCAAAATTGTGCATATATTTAATTTTTCTTAGTAAAAACTTAACAATTTTAAATATTTTGGAATATGACAATTATAAGCAAACGGTTATTTATGATTAATACATCATTGGACGCGACTTTAAAATACCTTTTAAACGATACCCCGTATTGGATATTTTGTTTCAAAACAAACAAAAATTTAAAAAAAATAATTCCAAAATACCTTTTTTTAATTTGGTCCAGCGGTCACTTAAAATATTTTGGGAATCATCATAAAACATAGCAAGGTAAATTTTGGGAGGGGTAACAAAAACACGTTTTTGCTTTCCATACAGAGTGAGTCGGTCTAATGTACATATGTATCAAAAATTTAGAATTATTACCTTATAATAAGATAATTTTCAGGGAATCTGTATTAATATTCCAACTGCTGACTGGTATACTTCCAAAAATTGTAAAACGTTGGACTCTTAAATATTTTTGTAGTTCTTCATCAATTTTATGATTAATCCATCAAATTGTAAGAGTTATATTATGAAACGCATTAATCCTTCAACGAAATAAACCAAAATAATTTTATAATTAATATTGAATATACATACTTTTGTATTTATTGAAATTACCAGTTATACTTTAGGAAGCAATAAAAATAGGATTCTCTCATGTCCAATACATTTACCACCAAAGTTTAAACGGTCAGATCCATTTTTTACATTTTCTGCAAATAATCGACATTTTTAATGGAACCACGTGATGAAATAAGACATATATAACTTACCAGATCCCTTTTTTATATTTTAATTCGGTTAGAAGTATTTTAATAGGGGGTACAATATTAGCTACTGCTTTCTAAAAAATAAAATAATTAAAAATTAATTAATTTATTTATTTATTGTTTTGAATCAATAAAAACATTACCTTTCATGAACATTTTTTCAATAACTTGGAATTAAACCGTCTATAAAGATCTGAAATTACGAAGTCATGGATTATTTTTTAAATTATTTACAGTCACCAACGATAGAAACACCTTAACGACCCTAAACGGGATATTGCTTTTGACACTAATATTGCAATACTATTTTAAATCCAAAGCTATATGAAAATTAATAAAATTGTATTTATTTAAAAAAGGTGGGTTTAAAACTATCTGATTTCAATATTAAATATCTTATATGGGCAATTACGTGTCGAATGACCCAAGTCAAAAAATAATTTATGTATAAAACAGTAGTATTAATTTCAATATAATGATTCCAGACCTAAACGCGCAAATAGTTTTAAAAATATTGAAAGTTAAGATTTAACTCAAATAAATCTAAATATGTTAAAAATGCAATGTTCATCAAATGAAAGCCGAAATGTGCAACTTGAAAAAGTCTTTAAATGCTTATACCTCCTAAACATTTTTAATTAAACATATTAGACTTTTTTAAAAATAATGGAAATGGAAGCCGTTTAGAGTTGTTAACATATTCCTAAAATGGTATTTTAAAATGACAACTTACTTTTTAATTTTATTTATATAATCCTTCCTTATACTTTTTGGTATATATTTAATACACTTCGCCAATTAAGAAAACCTTCTTAAATGTTTATTAACAGTTGATTTTTAACACAACACTGTCATATTGTTTTTTATTACTTAAGATTCACAATATTTTAATTACACTATTTTTCTATGAACATTAAATTCAATAACTCATTTAAGTTTTACGATGAATAATTAAAACTGAACATGACTGAACAAAACACAAAACATCACTGAAATTTCTGCATTATTTATTTTTATTTTTTTTTCACGCTAAAAAATGGAGTATTTATATTTTTTTGTTTTTGTACTCTTCTTACTATCATCAGGAAGTAACCTAAAAGTATACTTCCAGACGGCGAAAACTAGAAATCAATGTATTTTGTTTTTGTAAAATGTGTGCTCTCGTCTGACAATTGTACAGAAGTGACTACAATCCACACTTCCAGATGAATAAAATACAACATTAATGTGAACACTCTTCAAACTGTCTTCCAGAAGTGACATAAACATACAAATCAAGAAGATACAAATTAGGAAACAATGTATTTTGTTATTGTAAAATGTGTGTTCTCACCCAACTCTCATACAGAAGTCACTAAAACGTATACTTCCAGATGAAAAAAATTCAACAGGCATGGTTTTTTGTTTAAGCAAAATGGATGCACTCTTCTAACTATCATCCGGAAGTAACTTAAAAGTATATTTCTAGAAGACGAAAATTCGAAATCAATGTATTTTGTTTTTGTAAAATGTGCGTTCTCGTTTGACAATCGTCCAGAAGTGTTTCTGACGTGGCGTCTGGGGTGATGCGCAATAGTTTTCTCTTTTAAATGTTTGAAGGGATATACTGCGTACTGTTTATGTGTATGTTTTCATTACTCTTCTCGCATACATACAATGCTTTTGGAAATTGTGCGTAATAATGCGTAGTACTTGCAAAGCATTTTTCATTATTTATTTTTTTATTTTATTTATTCACTTATAAAGAAATATTAAAACTTGTACACACTCACATGCTGTTTACAAGAGTATAAAACGTAATCACGTTACTATCACGTGATTTGTAAAAAAATACAAACATTTGACAAACTTCTCATTATAAAGAAGAAAACGTCTGAAAATAACAATAAAACTGAAAATAAACGAAAATAAAAAATATTTGACAGGTATTGGAAATGAAAGAAAAAATTCATTAAGTTTATGTACTGTTGCGGATGTCGAAATATAGCAACCACTTTAATTAAGATTATTTTCAACACTTTTTCCATTTTTACGAATGCGCTATTTGTATGACATTTATTAGACAGTCACACTTTGTTTTGGAATATGTATCAATAAAATAATGGGAGTAGTAAAATTTGGAATTACTTAGATTTCGATAGAATCATTATTTTTGAAAAAATTTGCTGTTATACTATAAATAAAATAAATTTAAATAGAAATTTCGATTTTCGAATGTCAGTTTCAAAGCCAGTTTCTCGATATAGTATAAATAGTGATTCGAAAAAAAAACTAATGGAAATCACTCAGTTTCCAAATTTTTATCCAAAAGAACTGCGATTAATATTAAGAATTTTCGGAATGAAAGCGTATACTACATTGTTGAATGGGTAAAGGTCTGGATAATAAGACGGATGAGTCGAAACTTCTCATAATTTTAGTTATTAGCTTTTGTTGTGTTCGCAAAGAGTCGTCTGTGATAATCAGGTCCGAACTATATAATACAGAGCATTATTCCGCTTTACAGTTGATATGTCTGGTTTGCTCTTCGAGTTGCCGAAAAGATTCAAATGTTTCATCGCTATAGAAAGGGCCTTCTGGCATTGCCTTTTCTCCATAGATTCGAAAGGGATCAATTTTTATGAAGCATTCAAAATCTTATAGAGTTGTACCGCATTTTCTTGTTTTTGAATAAATCCTGCTGGACTCTCATTATTTTTAAACTTTTTTTTTGCAGGTTGGGTAGGCTTTGTATTCCGTGTCAGATCACCACTTCTGAACAGTACAAACTATCTCTCGTTAAGAAAACGATGGAACCTTTTAACGATGTTTTATTTAAACTATTTCATTCAATGAATAAACTGATTTACTCTAAGTGATCTTTTACGAATTCTAGGAGCAATCCTTGTAAAATTTAGGAGCGCTAGAGTCATTTTCGAAAGAATTATCTTTATGGAGACTGTTTGGCATCAATCCAATTTGTCCAAGATTTTGTATGAAAATAAAACAAAATAAAGTTTTCAAGTTTTGTGAGACGTAGATCTCCTTTTTATTAAAAACCAAAAGATTACCTCGTAGAAGGTTTGCAGGTTTTTATATAAAAGATAAAGTGCACGTAGTGCTTGTCGTAGACAACATCAATATCTTAAGACTGTGTAAAACGAACTTAATTTGGTGGCAAACAATATTTAAGTACCGTTAACGGTTTACTCGTTAGAATCTTCCAGCAAAGATGTATAAAATTGGCATTAGATTCTAACGTTGTTAAAAGTAGTATTATTCATTAAAAGGAGCAATTACCAAAATGCAGCTCGCAACAAAACTCGCTTAAACATTGCCGGCCACCTTGCAATATCTCAAGCATATTGTAACAATTAATTCATTTGCAATATCTTAAGCAGAATGAAACAAATGTTAATATAATAATTCATTCGCAATATCTTAAGCCGAATGAAACTAATGAAAATATAATAATTCATTTGCAATATCTTAAGCCGAATGAATCATGGTTGGTTTTATGACAGATCCATCAACTGTATAAACTAAATACTTAAATATTAGGCAAAACGTAAACATATTTTAGTGAGCTTATTTAGTGATAATGAAGTAAATTTTTCGATAAAAGTATTTCAATTCCTATGCGACCAAGTCGAATATTCCGGAAAGTTAAAAACTGAATTAAATTGATTAGGATTAACTGGACCTGTCAGAATCCAGCCAAAAATCGTCTTTTGTGCTAATAACGACCCTAATAAGTTTCGTTGTATATCCGGTAAAACAATCCAAGGGTATAGATCAGCGCCAATAAGGATATCAATAGGTCGGCTATCAAAAGGATTAAAATCCGCCAAACGAAGATTTGGCAATAATTTTTGAATGTTGGCGTTGACGGAAGTCGTAGGCAAATTTGTCGATATTTCTGGTAAAACAAATGCATTTATATTTAGTTCTACGGAAGAATCGAAGTTAGATCCGATTTTCAAAGAACAAATATTTCTTGAAACTACTGATGCAGTATTATTGACACCAGAAATTTCAACATTCGTAGAACGCGAGGAAATGTTAAACCTTTTTCGTAATCGCTCAGTAATAAACGAGCATTCCGAACCCGGATCAATCAAAGCACGGACCTGATACTTATTGTTATTATGTTTTATATTAACAGTCGCTGTCCCTAAGAGTACGAACTGATTATATCTAGTATGAAATACTTGACGGTTTGACGTAATATTATTCGACGTTGTCGATGGTTGATTATTTCGAGGCGAATTAGTGGTTCGTAGAACCGCACCAGAATTCTGTTCAGTAGAAACAGAAGGCATTTCTGTATGCTGAATATGAAGCATAGAATGGTGCCGATTATTGCAAATAAAACAATTACTATTAACTTTACAATTGCTGACATTATGTGTCCTCGAAAGGCAATTAGAACAGCAATTATATTTGTTTACGGTAGAAATTCTTTCCATTATTGAAAGATTTTTAAACTTTCGACAATTTCGCAAAAAATGGGACTGGTTTGGACACAATATACACGATGGTTTTGAGGAAGTAGCATCGTAAGAATGTACTGAAGATTCCACATCAGTAGAGTTGGTCTCTTTAAGGTCGTGAAGACATTGCAATGTTTGAATTCTTTCCGTCAGAAAGTTATCAAAATCATGCCAAATAGACAACACAGATTTGTCCTTAACGCCCTGTTCCCATAAAATCACAGTTGACCTAGGCAGACGCTGAATACATATGAAAATAATAATTGGGTCCCAATTCTCAGTAGGAATTTTATAAATAGAAAGAGCCGTAAGGCAACTATTAATTCCTCGTTGTAAAGTTTTAAGGGCTGTTATTGATTCCTTGTCAAAGGAAGGAAGACCAAATAAAAGTTTGAGTTGGATATGTACCAACATACGAGTATTTTCATATGTTTCTTTCAAATCGCGCCAGGCTAAGTCAAAACTTTCATTAATTAATGGATATTTTGTCACAATATCTTTAGCTTCACCCTCGGTTTTACGTATTAAATGGCAAAGACGTTCTATATTACTAAGCCGCGAGCTATTTATATAAATTGCCGTGAATAAATCTCGAAAAGTAGGCCAAGAAACATAATCCCCACCGAATGTGTCGACATCACAAGGGGGTAGAGTCAGATTGTGTTCTGAATTGCCACAATTTAAATTTACCGCTGAAGAGTTACTATTCTTCGAATCACGTTTAAATTTGTCCATTTTCTGATTAATAGAGCCTAAACATTGAAAATAAGCCATATATGTGGTCTGATACTTCGAAGCAGCCACGTCTACATCACTAGATTTACTGGAGGCAGAAGTTTCGAAAAACTTTAGACAAGCTGTATAAGATGTCCTAACTTCCTCCCACAATCGTCTTATTTCCTCGCCCTGAATCTCTAATGTATAAACGTTATGAATTTCCTCACCTAAATCATTAAACATCGCGCCGAAAGTGACAAGAGCATCCGATGCTCTAATAAATTCGTTTAGTGGCGTAACAGACATGTTTAATATTAAAAAAAATTAATAAAATGTAAGGAAATTAAAAATCAGAACTAATTCACGACAAAAAATATTATAATTAGTTTTAAATGTCAAGCAACAAACGTGACAATGGCTAAACTGACCGACCGTAGGGTGACCAATATAATGGAAGAACAAGAATTAACCGTATATGTATTTTGTTTTTATATTTTACAGATGTAAATCTGTAAACAAATGAAGCACAAAAGAAAATATAAAAACACTAATTTATTGAAAATAAAAAAATAACTTTAATTTATTGTCAGTCGGAGCAAAAAAAATTAAAATTTCCAAAAAATTAATTAAGGGATAGATTGCACTGTATTAAATATTAAAAGTAAAAATGACGAAAAAATACAAAAAGAACTTTGTGTATGTGTGCGCGTTAAAACAACCGAGTTTTTTATCACTTCACTTTTGCTCACAAAATATATTTACGTACCTTAATTATTTCGTAGAAATAAATAATAAATATATTGCCAGTGGACTGTATTATTGAGGATGATGGACTTCAAAAGATGCCAATAAAATCCAGTACTCAATTCAGGAATCCGGTTCGCTAGGACCAAATGTTTGGCATCAATCCAATTTGTCCAAGATTTTGTATGAAAATAAAACAAAATAAAGTTTTCAAGTTTTGTGAGACGTAGATCTCCTTTTTATTAAAAACCAAAAGATTACCTCGTAGAAGGTTTGCAGGTTTTTATATAAAAGATAAAGTGCACGTAGTGCTTGTCGTAGACAACATCAATATCTTAAGACTGTGTAAAACGAACTTAATTTGGTGGCAAACAATATTTAAGTACCGTTAACGGTTTACTCGTTAGAATCTTCCAGCAAAGATGTATAAAATTGGCATTAGATTCTAACGTTGTTAAAAGTAGTATTATTCATTAAAAGGAGCAATTACCAAAATGCAGCTCGCAACAAAACTCGCTTAAACAGAGACCTTAAAGTAAAGTTTTTTTTGGTCAATTATTTTAAAAGTATTTTGCAAAATGCAAAATCTTCTCGAGTTTACTCCATTTTCTTGTTTTTGAATAAATCCTGCTGGACTCTTCATTATTTTTAAACTTTTTCTTTTGGCAGGCCTGGGTAGGCTTTGTATTCCGTGTCAGATCACCACTTCTGAACAGTACAAACTATCTCTCGTTAAGAAAACGATGGAACCTTTTAACGATGTTTTATTTAAACTATTTCATTCAATGAATAAACTGATTTACTCTAAGTGATCTTTTACGAATTCTAGGAGCAATCCTTGTAAAATTAAGGAACGCTAGAGTCATTTTCGAAAGAATTATCTTTATGGAGACCTTAAAGTAAAGTTTTTTTTGGTCAATTATGTTAAAAGTATTTTCTGAAGGGAATTTATATCTGGGGACTAGAGTCAGATTCAGATCGTATTTTCATAGAACATTATAGCTATTTAATTTCAACATTATTGCAAATAATCAGCAAATTTGAAGAATAACTCGGGGCTATATAAGGTCAATATGAATCTATCGTTAAAGGTATTTTCTGAAGGGATCATATATGGGGATTAGATTCAAAATCATAGCTACACAATTTCAACATTATTGTAAATATATAATCAAAATATTGTGGATTTTTAAAGAATATTTCGTGGACCAGTTTTAACTATTTTCATCAGAATAAGATCTTTGGTAAATATTTAATCATATGTACTTTTGGTTTATATAACGGAACAGAAATTGATTTTCACAAATTTTCGGACAAATATAGTGTTCTAAAATTAAAAAACTATTTTTGTCCAGTTTTGAGACGTTTGAACAGCGCGAAACTTTAGGTAAGATTGAGGTTCAGCGCAGAAAAGTAAATCTGGGTAAAATATTTGTTGGCCCCTATTATTTTTATACAAGAGGTTTTCTCCATTCAGAACCTCTAGGCCTACGAAGCATAGGTTTGTACAGGTTTTATCGAAATTTTTATACCAGAAGGTTTCTTCCATTCAGAACCTCTGGGCTGACGAAGCATAGGATTATATAGGTTTTATCGAAATTTTCTGATTTGTAACATGTCGACAAGTAATACAATTTGAATTACCTGAAAAAATGCGAGTTTCAAAATCTCCTAACCTAATAACCTTTTTCTGAAATAATAAGCATTTTTATTGAATTAAAAAAAGCAAAATCTAAATACAAACATTAGCAACAAATTGTTTGAAAATTAATTTAAAAAAGAGCACGTGACAAATACTCTGAAGGTCATATACAAAAATATCTGTTGTTCCAGAAATAAACGATGCTAAGGGGACATTATTATACAGATAAACACTCATGTGACATATTGTTAAATATAAATATATACTGCAATATTAAGAACTATATACAGTGGACGTCCAATAGTACGTATACTCTTTATTACGAATATCCAATAATACGAATGGCAAAATTGTTGCATTGTCTACTCTATAGTACGAATAAAGTCACAATTTTTCTGTTCGATAGTACGAATAACGCATTTTTTATGGGAATTTTGGTTTTATTTACGTATGAATGAAGTTTTTATTATGTTTTTATTTTATTCATTCACCTTAAGCTCAGTAATTTTGAAGTTTTTTTGTATTTATTACAAGTGTTTTGTATTTTTAAAAATTCTATACACACAATTTACCATGATAAAAATATGAAGGTAGTGTCATTTCTCTCTCTCAAAAAAACTTTTTGAAGTTTGCTGGTATCTTTTGAATTTCGTATTTTGTAAGTAAATAGAACATCGTTGTCACATATGAAAAAGGGAAAAATAGTTTCTAAGAAATTTGTGTTGTGATTGTGGAATTTATGTTAATAATTTTCAAAATAATTTAGGTCCAGTGGTAACTGTTGTCGAGCTGTCCCGATTAAAAAGGGTATTGTTTTAGTTTGTTATTTAAATTGTATACAATGTAGATTATCATTTGAAAGGGTTTTGAAGCAATGTATAATTGTGCCCTTAGGTTTAGGTTAAGAAGGTTTATGTGCCATAAAAAGGACAACATCTACTCGGAGACCATAAGGTTCATTGTAATTTCCTTCAAAGAGACTGAAGATCCAAAGACAGAGAAACAAGAACACTAAAAGAAAACAAGAATGATATAAAATATATAAAAAGGAATGATGAATTGAAACTGGTCCATTCTCATTGCGTTTCAACCCAGAAGATTTACCGAGTCAATTCCCTTACTCACGATACTTTCAAAATTTCATATTCGTAAATATGTCCCTTTTATGCCTGTTTATGTACAAGAAATTTATTTAAAATAATACACATTTATTATATTTTGTTCCGTTATGTAATTTTTCATGAAAAATAAAACAAAAATAAATAAAATCCAATATTTTATGTTTATTATTTGAATTTAAACATACAAAATGTGTTGTTCAATAATACGAATTTTTCGGTATTACGAAAGGGCCTGACACTATATAATTCGTACTAGTGGACGTCCACTGTATAGCTAAAAGTGCAGCCTATAATTATATTAGAAAACATATAAACAGTATGTGTGGGCTTTTTAAAAAATTCTAGAGAATTAATGATAATAATTGTGAAAGTGAATTTTATAAGTGATTTAATTAGTGACCTCTAGAAGCTTGAAATGATAAAATAACGATTTTGTTTCTTTTGTCCTCCGAATAACAGACCATGCATTTTTTTGTTGGGATTTTTAAAAATCAACTGTTAAATGTCAACTTTAAATTTATATTTGTTTTTAAAAAAATTTTGCTTAAATTAAATTGAAACTGTAAACAAATAAAGCGCCAATTCAAAATTTAAATGTTTCATAAGAAACAATTATGAAGTCATCATAAGTATTTAATTCAGTTATTAGAAATATTTATTCAAAACACTTGTTATTCTTTTTTTAGCTAATTATGCATAATTTTGTAAAAAAAAAAAAAACAAATACAAATTAGAAATGTTTGCCATATCAAGCAATTTGTTTATTTAAACCACAGTTTTTTGTTTACCCAACTAATTTCTGCCAATAAATATTCTTTTTATTCGATTCTATGTTAGATATTAGTTAACTTTTACGTTTTACACATAGAGAAAATACAGCTCTATTTAAATAAGGAACAAGTTTTACAAATTGATAATAATATGTTAATATATAGTATATTAAGTTTACATATTATATTAATATACATATTTACACTTGTACGTTTTTAATCGTACATGAGTGTATTTGTAGAATTTAGTTTAACATTTGCAATAAAGTAAATATTATTATTATTATAAATATTCTATTATTACACAATTTGATAAGCAAGAAACGACCTTATACATATTGTTATAAAAATAACTATAAATATGTAATCTTAAATGTGTTTTGTTAATCAAATAGAAAAGATTTATAATATTGCAACACTATTTCCTAGGGTATTCACCATTTTTATTTTCATTTTAAATAAATTTTCAAATGATTTGTTTATAGACAGTCCTACCTCAATCGAAAAAAAAAACAAATAAGAATGGAAATGGTTTTTCTGCCCTTCTTCAACTTCGTGAGACATTATAAGTTTGTCATTCAGTTTGTAATTTCTAATATATTTTTTTCGAAAATATTATTTCAAACAAACATAACCACAGGCAGACGGATATACATCGACTGCAGAATATACCCTTTTCCATTTAATTGGAAACGGTGTAATTCTAAGTCAAAGTATGTCATTTTATAAACTGCGTCAAATGCTTTGAACTTGCAATTCTCAATACAACACATATACCCAGTTTCTTGTGTATATTTGAAACCCCAAAACAGATACAAAGTCCAGGCTTAACCAAATCATAATAATAAATTCCGGTCTGGTCTTTTGTTTTTATTCATTATTCTCTCTTTAATTATTATTTATTATTTATAATTATATATTTACTTTCATATATATTTGTTTCTTTCAATTTGTTTACTTCTTTTTTATTGTGATTGCCGTTTTCATCCTATAATTTGTTTTTATTTACATTTCTATGATTACAAAAACTTCACCCATACACACATGCATTTGCAAATATTTAATTTGTATCTTTATCTCTGTACTGAATTCCATTGGCGTACATTGAACGTTGTCTTCATTCAATGCACTGTGTCCAAAGTCCAGTTGAAGTTGTTGATGGTTGTGGGCTTACGAGGCGTGCGTCTAAACGAGACACAACCGGCATTTTATATTGTTGTGTTTTTCTTTTCAAATTTAGCTGCTGCCTTTATTTTTTTTTTCAAAGCACCAGATACTATTCACATGCATGTGCCTAATAAATTTTTACTGTATGTATGTTCATTGTTTTTGTTTTATTGTGCTTTATTTCAACGAAAATGACAACATACTTGTAGATGTTTGCACTGGTCAGGGAGTTGAAAGAGTTAATTGTGAGGAATAAGTCCCGTGACTTGTGAATTCTTTCAAGTCAGTTCTAGTTCAATACCAGTTTAGTTGTAGTTTCTGTTCTAGTCCAGTTCTAGTTCAGTTCTAGTTCAGTTCTAGTTCAGTTCTAGTTCAGTTCTAGTTCAGTTCTAGTTCAGTTTTCTAGTTCAGTTCTAGTTCAGTTCTAGTTCAGTTCTAGTTCATTCTAGTTCAGTTCTAGTTCAGTTCTAGTTCAGTTTCTAGTTCAGTTCTAGGTCAGTTCTAGTTCGTAGATTCAGTTCTAGTTCAGTTCTAGTTTATCAAGTCTCTAGTTCAGTTCTGTTCAGCATTCTAGTTCAGTTCTAGTTCAGTTCTAGTTCAGATTCTAGTTCAGTTCTAGTTCAAGTTCTAGTTCAGTTCGAGTTATTCAGTTCAGTTCTAGTAAGTTCTAGTTCAGTTCAGTCAGTTCTAGTTCAGGTTCTAGTTCAGTTCTAGTTCAGTTCTAGTTGCATTCTAGTTCAGTCTAGTTCAGTTCTAGTTCAGTTGCAGTCTAGTTGCAGTTCTAGTTTCAGTTCTAGTTCAGTTTCTAGTTCAGTTCTAGTTCAGTTCTAGTTCAGTTCTAGTTCAGTTCGAGTTTCATTTCGTATTTCCAGTTCTAGTTTCAGTCTCTAGTTCAGTTTAGTTAGTTCAGGTCTAGTTTCAGGTCTAGTTTCAGTTTCTAGTTCAGTTCTAGTCAGTTCTAGTGTCGAGTTCTAGGTCAGTTCTAGTTCACAGTTCTAGTTCAGTTCTAGTTCAGTTCTATGTCAGTTTCTAGTTCAGTTCTAGTTCAGTTTTCTAGTTCAGTTCTAGTTCAGTTCTAGTTCAGTTTCTAGTTCAGTTCTAGGTTCAGTTCTAGTCAGTTCTAGTTCAGTTCTAGTCAGTTCTAGTGTCAGTTGTCTAGTTCAGTTTCTAGTTCAGGTTCTATTCAGTTCTAGTTCTAGTTTCTAGTTCAGTTCTAGTCAGTCTAGTTTCAGTTCTAGTTTCAGTCTAGTTCAGTTCTAGTCAGTTCTAGTCAGTTCTAGTTCAGTTCTAGTTCAGTTCTAGTTCAGTTCTAGTTCAGTTCTAGTTCAGTTCTAGTTCAGTTCTAGTTCTAGTTCAGTTCTAGTTCAGTTCTAGTTCAGTTCTAGTTCAGTTCTAGTTCAGTTCTAGTTCTAGTTCAGTTCTAGTTCAGTTCTAGTTCAGTTCTAGTTCAGTTCTAGTTCAGTTCTAGTTCAGTTCTAGTTCAGTTCTAGTTCAGTTCTAGTTCAGTTCTAGTTCAGTTCTAGTTCAGTTCTAGTTCAGTTCTAGTTCAGTTCTAGTTCAGTTCTAGTTCAGTTCTAGTTCAGTTCTAGTTCAGTTCTAGTTCAGTTTTAGTTCAGTTCTAGTTCAGTTTTAGTGCAGTTCTAGTTCAGTTCTAGTTCAGTTCTAGTTCAGTTCTAGTTCAGTTCTAGTTCAGTTAGTTCAGTTCTAGTTCAGTTCTAGTTCAGTTCTAGTTCAGTTCTAGTTCAGTTCTAGTTCAGTTCTAGTTCAGTTCTAGTTCAGTCTAGTTCAGTTCTAGTTCAGTTTCTTGTTCAGTTCTAGTTCAGTTCTAGTCCAGTTCTAGTCCAGTTCTAGTTCAGTTCTAACTGAACTTATGACCTTGAAAGCTTTCGAAAGCTCTGAAGATATGTACGTAAGTTGATATCATGGTCGATATACGTAAATTCAGTTGGAAATTTGTATAACTATGTATATAGTTCAGTTCTAGTTCAGTTCTAGTTCAGTTCTAGTCCAGTTCTAGTTCAGTTCTATTTCAGTTCTAGTTGAACTCATGACCTTGAATGTTTTTGAAGGCTCTGAAGATATGTAGATAAGTTGATATCATGGTTGAATATATAGAACTATATAGCCTAATGATTTCATACCTTTCCATCTTCTTCCAACATACAACCGATATGAACAAATAATAATAAAATTGAGCACACATTCATTTGGCTGACTGACTGCGTCTTAAAATAAACTTTAGTGCATAAAAAATCAACAAAAAGTTGTTTTTTACTAAAGTTGGACAAAAGATTGCGTTTTAATATTTGTAAGGGGGGGCCTTTTATGAACACAAAAGATCACAACTGTATAAAGATTATTGATAATAATAAAGATTTTTAATGTTTTTAAACGATTATTGCTTTAATAATCGTTTATTCCGGAACAGATATTGTTAAAAGCGATAAGCAGCTATATTTATGTATAGAAATGCACTAAGCTAATTGCAATTAAAAAATTGTTTATGGTGTTAATGATTTCATTCGATTTAAATGATGTTTGATTCTTCTTTAGAAATGTTTTTATTTTTGTTGTGTGTATCATCTAGTCACGTGATTGTGTTTATAATGTCAGTGATGGTTTTGAAGGTAGTTTAAAAATCTTGTTGAATGCGTGATTTACTAAAACATGTCAAAAGTCACTTTGAATTATCGAAATCTTACAGAATGATCTTATAGTTTACTTTTTTGTCACAGACTTTATTGTTTATTTCAGCTCCAACTAAAGGCCCTATTATATTTATAATTTTTCAAAACGGCCTTTTTAAAACGTGACTTTATATATAGAGCCTACCCACACGATCAACGTCAGCATGTGATTTTACTGCGTATATAATTTTCTTATATGCAAAACAAACAAACAAACATATTTCTTGTTTTTTCAGTTTGTTTTTTTTTCATATGTAAATTTATTTTAATTTATGTATTTATGGGCGCTATTTGATTTTAATTAATATTTGTAAGTGCGTTTTATTTTTTGTTTACATATTTTGCAAATCGAGTTTATCATATAGTTATTGTAACTTGATTTCTATTTTTATTACAGATTTAGCAAATTGCCAACAGACAATTTAACCCCACAACATTTTTCACCACCTCCAGATAAATACTGGAGTATGACGGCCTATAATAATGCAAAATTGTGTAATGTTTTGTTTGCCTCGAAATTAGCTAAGGTAAGTTATTGTAAGAGCCAAAAAGAGAGAGAAAGAGAGGTTAATGAACTTTATTCAATAAGACTTTGAAATAATATTGATTTTTTTAATTGTTATAAGATTTTGTAGGTTATAAGATCTTATTAGACATTTTATTACCCTTACTATTCTATATGTATCTGAAAATAATGCGAAAACTGTGGGTGTTGACGAATTGTCCAAAATGTATTTACAGGATTTCTTCACCTTCATAATCCGTCAACATAATGTTTCGATCCCATGAAGTATTTGTTAACCCTGAATCCTTATAGATATCGAAATCTGACTGAATATCAGTTAAATTAATTTACTGAAATGAATTTTCCGTAAATAACAGAGATAAGAGTTAAATTCCAAAGATTTAGTCGCAATATGTACATATATAAAATTATTTGTTTATGATATATCCAAAAATATGGGTTTTAAGGGATTTAACTCATATCTCCAAAAGTTATGCACAGAAATTGTAATTGTATTGTTCAGCATTTGTGAGAATATAGAATTAAGATATACCCTAAATTATGGTAAAAGAACTGAATTTAGAACTGAACTAGGGCTAACGGGAACTGAACTGAACTAGAGCTATCGGGGACTGAACTGAACTAGAGCTAACGGGAACTGAACTGAACTAGAATTGAATTTGAACGAACTAGAACTGAACTAGAACTTGGAACTAGAACTAAACTAGAACTAAACTAGAACTAAACTAGAACTGAACTAGAATTTGAACTAGAACTAGAACTGAACTAGAACTGAACTAGAAACTACTAGAAACTGAACTAGAACTGACTAGACTGACTAGAACTGAACCTAGAACTGAACTAGAACTGAACTAAACTGAACTAGAACTGAACTAGAACTGACTAGAACTGAACTAGAACTGAACTAGAACTGAACTAGAACTGAACTAGAACTGAACTAGAACTGAACTAGAACTGAACTAACTGAACTAGAACTGAACTAGAACTGAACTAGAACTGAACTAGAACTGACTAGAACTGGAACTAGAACTGAACTAGAACTGAACTAGAACTGAACTAGAACTGAACTAGAACGAACTAGAACTGAACTAGAACTGAAAGAACTGAAACAAAACTGAACTAGAACTGAACTAGAACTGAACTAGAACTGAACTAAAACTGAACTAAAACTGAACTAGAACTGAACTAGAACTGAACTAGAACTGAACTAGAACTGAACTAGAACTGAACTAGAACTGAACTAAAACTGAACTAGAACTGAACTAGAACTGAACTAGAACTGAACTAGAACTGAACTAGAACTGAACTAGAACTGAACTAGAACTGAACTAGAACTGAACTAGAACTGAACTAGAACTGAACTAGAACTGAACTAGAACTGAACTAGAACTGAACTAGAACTGAACTAAAAGTGAACTAGAACTGAACTAGAACTGAACTAAAAGTGAACTAGAACTGAACTAGAACTGAACTAGAACTGAACTAGATCTGAACTAGAACTGAACTAGAACTGAACTAGAACTGAACTAAAACTGAACTAGAACTGAACTAGAACTGAACTAGAACTGAACTAAAACTGAACTAGAACTGAACTAGAACTGAACTAGAACTGAACTAGAACTGAACTAGAACTGAACTAGAACTGAACTAGAACTGAACTAGAACTGAACTAGAACTGAACTAGAACTGAACTAGAACTGAACTAGAACTGAACTAGAACTGAACTAGAACTGAACTAGAACTGAACTAGAACTGAACTAGAACTGAACTAGAACTGAACTAGAACTGAACTAGAACTGAACTAGAACTGAACTAGAACTGAACTAGAACTGAACTAGAACTGAACTAGAACTGAACTAGAACTGAACTAGAACTGAACTAGAACTGAACTAGAACTGAACTAGAACTGAACTAGAACTGAACTAGAACTGAACTAGAACTGAACTAGAACTGAACTAGAACTGAACTAGAACTGAACTAGAACTGAACTAGAACTGAACTAGAACTGAACTAGAACTGAACTAGAACTGAACTAGAACTGAACTAGAACTGAACTAGAACTGAACTAGAACTGAACTAGAACTGAACTAGAACTGAACTAGAACTGAACTAGAACTGAACTAGAACTGAACTAGAACTGAACTAGAACTGAACTAGAACTGAACTAGAACTGAACTAGAACTGAACTAGAACTAGAACTAGAACTAGAAATGAACTAGAACTGAACCTAAGAACTGAAACTAGAAACTGAATAGAAACTGAACTATGAAACTGGAGACTAGAAACTGACAGAACTGACTAGAACTGAACTAGAACTGACTAGAACTGAACTAGAACTGGAACTAGAAACTGAACTAGAAACTGAACTAGAACTGAACTAGAAACTGAACTAGAACTGAACTAGAACTGAACTAGAACTGAACTAGAACTGAAACTAAACGAAACTCGAACTAACTAGAACTGAACTAGAACTGAACTAGGAACTGAACTAGAACTGAACTAGAACTGAACTAAACTGAACTAGAAACTGAAACTAGAACTGAACTAGAACTTGAACTAGAACTGAACTAGACTGAAACTAGAACTGAACTAGAATCTGAACTAGAAGCTGAACTAGAACTTGAACTTAGAACTGAACTAGAATCTGAACTAGAACTGGAACTAGAACGGAACTAGAATCTGAACTAGAAACTGAACTAGAACTGAACTAGAACTGACTAAACTGACCGAACTGAAACTAGAACTGAACTAGAACTGAACTAGAACTGAACTAGAACTGAACTAGACTGAACTAGAACTGAACTAGAACTGAACTAGAACTGAACTAGAACTGAACTAGAACTGAACTAGAACTGAACTAGAACTGAACTAGAACTGAACTAGAACTGAACTAGAACTGAACTAGAACTGAACTAGAACTGAACTAGAACTGAACTAGAACTGAACTAGAACTGAACTAGAACTGAACTAGAACTGAACTAGAACTGAACTAGAACTGAACTAGAACTGACTAGACTGAACTAGAACTGAACTAGAACTGAACTAGAACTGAACTAGAACTGAACTAGAACTGAACTAGAACTGAACTAGAACTGAACTAGAACTGAACTAGAACTGAACTAGAACTGAACTAGAACTGAACTAGAACTGAACTAGAACTGAACTAGAACTGAACTAGAACTGAACTAGAACTAGAACTGAACTAGAACTGAACTAGAACTGAACTAGAACTGAACTAGAACTGAAACTAGAACTGAACTAGAACTGAACTAGAACTGAACTAGAACTGAACTAGAACTGAACTAGAACTGAACTAGAACTGAACTAGAACTGAACTAGAACTGAACTAGAACTGAACTAGAACTGAACTGAACTGAACTGAACTGAAACTAGAACTTGAACTAGAACTGAACTAGAACTGAACAGAACGAACTAGAACTGAACTAGAACTGAACTAGAACTGAACTAGAACTGAACTAGAATGAACTAGAACTGAACTAGAAACTGAACTAGAACTGAACTAGAACTGAACTAGAAACTGAACTAGAACTGAACTAAACTGAACTAGAACTGAACTAGAACTGAACTAGAACTGAATAGAACTGAACTAGAACTGAACTAGAACTGAACTAGAACTGAACTAGAACTGAACTAGAACTGAACTAGAACTGAACTAGAACTGAACTAGAACTGAACTAGAACTGAACTAGAACTGAACTAGAACTGAACTAGAACTGAACTAGAACTGAACTAGAACTGAACTAGAACTGAACTAGAACTGAACTAGAAATGAACTAGAACTGAACTAGAACTGACTAGAACGGAACTAGAACTGAACTAGAACTGAACTAGAACTGAACTAGAACTGAACTGAACGGAACTAGAACTGAACTAGAACTGAACTAGAACTGAACTAGAACTGAACTAGAACTGAACTAGAACTGAACTAGAACTGAACTAGAACTGAACTAGAACTGAACTAGAACTGAACTAGAACTGAACTAGAACTGAAAGAGAAAACTGAACTAGAACTGAACTAGAACTGAACTAGAACTGAACTAGAACTGAACTAGAACTGAACTAGAACTGAACTAGAACTGAACTAGAACTGAACTAGAACTGAACTAGAACTGAACTAGAACTGAACTAGAACTGAACTAGAACTGACTAGAACTGAACTAGAACTGAACTAGAACTGACTAGAACTGAACTAGAACTGCTGAACTGAACTAGAACTGAACTAGAACTGAACTAGAACTGAACTAGAACTGAACTAGAACTGAACTAGAACTGAACTAGAACTGAACTAGAACTGAACTAGAACTGAACTAGAACTGAACTAGAACTGAACTAGAACTGAACTAGAACTGAACTAGAACTGAACTAGAACTGAACTAGAACTGAACTAGAACTGAACTAGAACTGAACTAGAACTGAACTAGAACTGAACTAGAACTGAACTAGAACTGAACTAGAACTGAACTAGAACTGAACTAGAACTGAACTAGAACTGAACTAGAACTGAACTGAACTAGAACTGAACTAGAACTGAACTAGAACTGAACTAGAACTGAACTAGAACTGAACGAACTGAACTAGAACTGAACTAGAACTGAACTAGAACTGAACTAGAACTGAACTAGAACTGGACTAGAACTGAACTAGAACTGAACTAGAACTGAACTAGAACTGAACTAGAACTGAACTAGAACTGAACTAGAACTGAACTAGAACTGAACTAGAACTGAACTAGAACAGAACTAGAACTGAACTAGAACTGAACTAGAACTGAACTAGAACTGAACTAGAACTGAACTGAACTAGAACTGAACTAGAACTGAACTAGAACTGAACTAGAACTGAACTAGAACTGAACTAGAACTGAACTAGAACTGAACTAGAACTGAACTAGAACTGAACTAGAACTGAACTAGAACTGAACTAGAACTGAACTAGAACTGAACTAGAACTGAACTAGAACTGGACTAGAACTGAACTAGAACTAGAACTGTACTAGAACTGAACTAGAACTGAACTAGAACTGAACTAGAACTGAACTAGAACTGAACTAGAACTGAACTAGAACTGAACTAGAACTGAACTAGAACTGAACTAGAACTGAACTAGAACTGAACTAGAACTGAACTAGAACTGAACTAGAACTGAACTAGAACTGAACTAGAACTGAACTAGAACTGAACTAGAACTGAACTAGAACTGAACTAGAACTGAACTAGAACTGAACTAGAACTGAACTAGAACTGAACTAGAACTGAACTAGAACTGAACTGAACTGAACTAGAACTGAACTAGAACTGAACTAGAACTGAACTAGAACTGAACTAGAACTGAACTAGAACTGAACTAGAACTGAACTAGAACTGAACTAGAACTGAACTAGAACTGAACTAGAACTGAACTGGAACTGAACTAGAACTGAACTAGAACTGAACTAGAACTGAACTAGAACTGAACTAGAACTGAACTAGAACTGAACTAGAACTGAACTAGAACTAGAACTGAACTGAACTAGGCCATTTATGATTGTTGCATTTGCTTTATTTTATTGCAGCTCTGGAAGCATCGTGGTATATCTGTTTTTGCGGTACACCCGGGTAATTTAGTTTCCTCAATATATCGCGCAATTGGTGGTTTTATCGTTATTATTTGCCGTCGTGCGACCATTTACAAAATCTCTGGTAAATATTATTAAAACAAAAAAACATCATAATAAAATTCTTTGTTATTGTAGCAATTGTCTTGTTATTTAATTAATTTAAATCATTGTTATATTACTGCTGTTGTTGATCTGTTCTTTTGTGATGAGTCTATTGCTGGTTAAATTAACATTAATTTAAACAGTTGTTTTAAGCAAAAAGAATGGGAAAAAATCAGAAGAAACTATATTCAAGAACAAAGTCATGGTACTTTATAAAAAATATGAACAAAAACATCACAAGGCATTCGATTTAAACAACAACTATAACATTAACACAGGTTGACAATGTAATTTACTAAATGATTGAGCTGATTTTTATTTATAAAATTTATGTCATCTATCTGTATCTTCTTTGAGTTACCTTAACCTGAGACTTAAATCGGATTCTGAGCTGTTCAATTGTTTAGAAAAGTATACTTTGGTCTTTGGTTTAAACATTTGTTGGCCTGTGTAATTGAATCATCTTATTAAGAATACACAAACAACAAAATAAATCTGTGCCATATGTTAATTATCATTGTATCATCATTCCTTATTAAATACTACTTTCCCATTGTCTTTTCAATATATTTAAGTAATTTTTTTTCCGCATTTTTCTTTTCTTTTTTTGTTGTTATATTTGTAGCAACAGGCTGCTGCCACTACCATTTATTGTGCTACTGCCAATGAACTTACTGGCCTTACAGGGCTTTACTTTAATAATTGCTATTTCTGTGAGCCCAGCAAACTTTCACAAAACGAAATGCTACAAAACCAGCTGTGGTCGGTTTCAGAAGGAATGTTGTCCGTTTTAAAGGAATCATTATTAGCTAAGAAGCAAACTACAGGAGAGTTTCTTTATTGAATGTAAGAGTGTTTTAATGCAGTTGCATGTGTTGCATTTGGAGTGCGTATTGTTTTTATTTTGTTATGGTTTGTTATGTTGGGGTTTTAAAGGGTTTCAAATGGAATTTGTATTCGAAATTGTATTATGTCTATATATTTTTGGTTTTGTTTTCATTATTAAATAAATCTGGTTTTCAAGTTATGCGAAAATTTCGAAACTGTTTGAAATAAAATTCTAAGAACAATATCCGCTTTTCTGTGCATATATTTGTTGAAAACAACTTTCTGAAGATCTTTGGAATATAAATCTTCAATAATTCTATCAAACATGCTTTAGATTCATAAATAAAGTTTCGAATAGTTTTCAAATTCGATTTTTTTTAATTATTGTAATTTTAATAATCTTTGATTCCATGCAAGAAACTGGGTTTTTTCAATGTTTTCGAAATATTTTTAAATTCTAATTCTTTTTTGAAGTTTCATATATTTCAATATTTCTGAGAGTGCAAATTAATTTTCGCATTCGAAATTTTTTCCAAAACATATAAAGATTTAAACATTTTTGATTCCCGAAGAAGTTGCAGTTACTTAAAAGAGTTTTAATTTATTTTTGAAAAATTTTGAAAATCGAAAATATTTTTGTAGTTTTATAAATTTGAAAATTAGCTTTCCTATTAATTTAAAAAAAAGTACTTAATAATTTTCAAAAATAACTGTTCAAAATCGAACATGTTTTCAAAATTTTAACTTTTTACAATGAGTTGAAGAGAATGTTTTTTTTTTTCTATTTCTCTCTCTCTCTCTTTATATATTTGGAGTTTGAGAGAAAATTTAATTAAGAAAACAATCAGCTGTTTAAATCAAGGCCGTGTTTTTGTATAAATTTACCCCAAATTATGTAAATTTTGTTGCAAATAAAGATGAGTAATTAAAAAATACTTGGATCCACTAAACTTCTTATTAGAAACAGTTGTGCGATTCGAATTTGAAACTTTTTTTACACAAATTTATTCCAATTAACTGTTTTTCTCTTAGTAGATGATGTTTAATAAAAAGCCATAGAAATTTTTGTTTTAATAAAATTTTAAATATTTATTTTTTTATATTTTTTTGGTTTATTTTCATATTTTCGAGTTAATTTTTTTTTTTTAATTTTTTTCTTCTTTTTTTAGTACACAGTCTAATAAAATGTTGTAAAAAAGACAACAAAACAAGCAAAAATTATTAACCTAAGGCAAAAAGCTAACTGCTACTCTTGAAGGTCAATTTAAATAGGAAATAGAAACCCAAGAAGAAGCAGCAGCAGCCCCCAGCCAGCTTACATACTAATAATTTGTTTTTTTTGTACAAACTAACAGTTAAAAAGTGCCTCTAATGTCTAGTGTATGGGGGATGGTTTAAAGCTATAAGATGTTACGAAAAAGAGACTAGAAATCGGAAACGCGTCCTTTACGTTCCCAATCACCATAGCGGGTGGGTTCAGGACCAGCAGGGCCACCAATTTCACCGGTATGGGGATTGACATTGTTGGGCCAGGGTCTCAAGGGTTCGACTTCTTGGAAGGGATGACGTGAAAATTCATCAAGTTTACCCAAGGGGGTCTTGGCTCTCAATTTCTTTTGGAATTCCACAAAACGGGCACTTTTGGGTTTCAATTCACCTTTGAATTCTTGCTGGCAAGCGGAGGAAGTGGAGAAGCAGGCAACTGTAAGTAAAATATCATAAAAAACCAGCAATTAAATTTTGTACTCAATAGAATAACGAAAAATATTGATTATTATGGATTTTTCTAAATTAAAAGATTTTCCATTAAATTTTTTTTGGAAACTTACCTTGTTTAGTAATCTGAGGCACCAAACGTTGGGTTTGTTTAGCCATATTCACAATTTGACTCATTTTGTTAAGATTTTTTTAAAAAAACTTGATTGTTTTAAAAGAAAATTAAAATGTTTTACACAAATATTTTTTTGATTAAAAAAATATATTTTATTTTTTCACTAATGTCTTCTAAAATTCTGACTTATTTGACAATTACACAATTTTTCTTGTGTTCTTTGCTTTGCTTATGATTTTCTTTGACTGACGTATGAATCAGTTGATTGCTTTCGAACGAATAATTGCAATTCCTCATCTACAGCGTGTTTTTATACTCGTTATTCTCTCATCTAGCACATACAACAACCACTTGTGCCTCTATGCTCTTTGTGTGTATATTCGTTAACTTCGTAAAAGACGCGAAAATCAAACACAAAATGTATGTGAAACAAAAACAGAAGAAACAAACCACCACTTCCTCTCCTTCCATAATCTATCTTTAACAAACAGCTAGTTCTGTGTATTATTTACTTATTTTTTTCATTCACATATTGTTTATTTACTTATTCTCACTCTGGGCTCTTCTTGTCCAGAGAAATGTGTGTGTATATAGAAAAATTGAGTTTACGTCCTTTAATGCACGTACACACAAGTTTTGTACGTACATAGAGTAATATTCACCAGTTGCCGGCATTCGACCCAATTTACTCGCAATTATATTTGTTGTTTACTTTGTCGAATCACGTTTTGTGGGGTGTTATTTCCCAGTACTCACGTTCTCCATTTCGTCATATGGTTGTTGGTTGTCATTTCATTGTTGTTGTAGCCAGACCACCACCACAGAATGTGCTTGAAAAGAGAAATTGGAAAAAATGTGTTTGCCAGCTGTGTATTTGTTTACATTTTTTATCAGCCCAGAGTTGTTAAAGTGTGTTAACCCTAAATCGATAATGGGACCAAAATTGTTACAAAAATAATAGACTTTTTTTACTTCTAGAAATAATTAGAAGTTTATTTGGAAGGTGCCATTCATTATGAAAATTATTCCAGATCTAATTCTTAAAAAAATCAAAAGTCTCCCTTTATAGAAGTACCAAAGAGTTCCCTTTTAGAGATTTTTATTTTATCAGGATACTATATGTCCGATTATATGTATCTAGGTTTAATATTGTAGAAAAACCAAAAAGTTCCAGTTAATAACAAAAATGCACCAAAAAGTTTTCGAAAAACTACCAAAAACTCCTTACTAAGGACCCTGAATGAGTATTCATCATTTCTTGTACTTTTATGATATAAGGTCACCGAATTTACCCGTTTTCACTAGGTTTTACCACATAAAATTTCAAATCTGCTTTCAAAATTTCCTAACTTCAAGCGTTTGGTTTGTGCGATGATGAATCAATCAGTCAGTAATGTTAGAAATTGATGTACATACATATATATATATAGATCCGGCTACAGGTATTTTCAATGATACACCTTTTCGAATTGGTTCACGATTTCTTTTAATCACTATTCGGCCGACGCGTCGCGACCTTTGCGAATAACTTAATATTCTTAAGTTTGGGCCTACATTCGGACAAGACTAATCAATGGCCATACTGGAATCAAACTTCACGTCGTTCCGTCGACATTATATTTTTTGGTTCAAAATAATTTCACGATTTTCCTCTACCTTTATACCTTCATAATAGGAAGGAATATCAGTACAAAACCCAACTTAAATCTAATCTAATCCAAATCAATTTCATATTTGATGTCTGTCCGCCATAGATTTCTATTACAACCCATGAAACCATAGTTTGGGTTGTCATACAAACATTTGATTCCTTCGTTTTTGAGACTCTTAGTTCACATACAACCGACATCCACAAATCAGAACCTAAAAGCAAATAATTATTTGTATGTGACAAATAGGCTAATTCTGATTTTTCAGAATGAAGCAATTTTGACATATGTATCTGTATCTGGTAATAATATTGCGAACGAACTAGCTAAATATGATTATAGTCTCACTGAAGGTAAAATGAATCTGATAATCATTTGATCGATATCAAGATGATATAAATATTAGAATAACATATTTGTGATCGGTCTGTATCCATTATAAAGATTAGATTCCTATAATGATAATTCTATATGTTTTAATATCTACCTACTATTAGCTTCAATATTCTAAGCTAGAACTTTGTGCTGCAGACAAATCATAAAGGATTTTACTTGATGATCGGTGCATAATTGGTACAGGAGAGGGCGAAGGTACTTATGTGTGATAGTAGGGTATCCAACTTTATTGATTCACTGCAGCACCGTCGCAACGTGGGATGTATTTCACTGTTCTATCGATACTATAATGAAATTAGGGCACTTGTTCCCGATTTCCGTATATTCTTACAAAACACACGTCTTTAAGTAAGATTTGGCCAGTGGACGCACAACATACTATAGGGAAAATTCATTCTTCAGCCTCAGTTTGTGGAATTAACTTCCACAACTTCGGTGCATAATTGGTACAGAAGATGGCGAAAATACTTATGTGTGATAGTAGGGTATTCAACTTTATTGATTCACTGGAACACTGTCGCAACGTGGGCTGTATTTTACTGTTCTATCGATACTACAATGGAATTAGTTCCTCTGAAATTAGGCAATTTGTTTCCGATATCCGTATATTCTTTCTTAAAGAACACATTCGCTTGTGGTAGATTGGCCAGTGGACGCACAACACACTACAGCGAAAATGTATTCTTCAGTCTCAGTATGTGGAATTAACTTCCTGCAAAAGTATTACCTGCATCTTTCGATGTATGAAGATTTAAATAAAATGTCCACAAACACAACCTATTTTCCTAGTTCCAACACAATGCTTCGCATAAGTAGAGGTCTTCCCCTGAGTGCTGCTCCAAGAAAAAAAGTTTTACTTAAAATTCCCAAAATATTCACGCTTGGGATATTTTGTTTTTTTGAGAATTTTTTACCCAAAGTTAGGGAACCCATGACGTTTTTAAATACAACACTGTTCTTTAGAATTCTGGTGTGTGTATTTGATAAAAAAAAGTCGGCAAGTATTGCCATTTCGTAATAATAAATTTATTATAAAACTGACATGCAGAGGTCGCTTACGTCGGGTATTCAAACTACAATAATTTTTCCCGATAATACAACTCTATAGTTAAGACAATTACATATTTAATTTAAAACTACAATAACAATTAGTTTGGACATTTTTATTTTAGTTTTAATAAGCATATTGATTTTATCATTCCGTTTGTAACGCAATACTGTTCGTCTCCTTATTTGGATTCTAAGACTATCTAGTTATGTCCTTCCATCTGTCTGTTGAAAAGATTTGGCCTAAACGCAAGATGCTATTTCCTAAATTTGACTGCTGGCAATAATAATATCATCGGTCTGCATAAAACTATGAAATGAGTAAGAAAATAAATTCTCCTTAAATTTACAATACATTCTACAATGGTGGGTAAATAAGATTCGGTATAGCCGTATATAACTCTCTTATATGTTTCTTTATACATAGTTTACCGATTACCTCAGAGATAAGACAAACAATTACAAATTTTCATGGTCTATTGGACTCCAAATTAAGTCAATTGTATATTTTAAGGTGCATATTGGTTTCTTATTTGTTGTTATTTTTCAAAATATTTTTAAGAAAAAGAGTTCAGTTATTAGTTTAACGTTTATGGCAAGTAGAATTTCATTGATCATGAGCTTAAGATCAGTTTGAAAAAAAAAAAAAAAATTGTAAATAGTATTTTACGGTCGTCGGTAGTTTAAATATAAATAAAAATATTTTATTTCTTTAAATAAAATATGTAAAATAATGTTGATATCTATAATAAATTATTACAAATTAAAAAAAAATGTGAAACAAATTTAATAAAAAATACAATAAAAAAATCTTACTTAAAATATTTTAAAAAATATGCATATCTACATAATCATACATATATATGTACATATATTTCAATATATATTTAATCCAGGTATGATTTATTTTTTAATTTATTCGGTTACTATTCCCCAAATTTTTACTTAAAAATCTATAAATTTTGTTTTCGGCAATTAAAGAGCAGCAAGCTTCATAAATCATGGATTAAATTCCATCTTAAGAGCTATCACATTTTAACAGACACAAATTTTCAAAATTTAAATCTGTTGACATTTTACTCCAAAACTATTAATTGCTTGCCAAGATGAAATTTTGTTATTTATGTAAAAACTTTGTGTATTTTTTTCTTTTATTTTTTAAGTATTTAAAACAAATTTCAAATTTTGTTTAGTATTATTTCCCGTTAGCAGTTACTAACTTTAAGCGCAATGCGTATTAAAATAATAAATTTTAAAGATTTATGTGTTTTATGTGAAGAGAATGAATGCATCACACAACTACTACTATACAAAAAAAAAAAAAAAAAAAAAATAACCAACAAATTTGCAAATATTTTTCAAAAATATTTATAGTAACTTTTTTTTGGTTTTTTGGATTTAAACAAAGGCGAATATGTTAAGCACTACATTGGATTTGTTGAATTTCAAAGCAACTTGCTTACCCTACGAAACTAAACTAGAACTAGAACTGAACTAGAAGTGAACTAGAAGTGAACTAGAAGTGAACTAGAAGTGAACTAGAAGTGAACTAGAAGTGAACTAGAAGAACTAGAATGAACTAGAACTGAACTAGAACTGAACTAGAACTGAACTAGAACTGAACTAGAACTGAACTAGAACTGAACTAGAACTGAACTAGAACTGAACTAGAACTGAACTAGAACTGAACTAGAACTGAACTAGAACTGAACTAGAACTGAACTAGAACTGAACTAGAACTGAACTAGAACTGAACTAGAACTGAACTAGAACTGAACTAGAACTGAACTAGAACTGAACTAGAACTGAACTAGAACTGAACTAGAACTGAACTAGAACTGAACTAGAACTGAACTAGAACTGAACTAGAACTGAACTAGAACTGAACTAGAACTGAACTAGAACTGAACTAGAACTGAACTAGAACTGAACTAGAACTGAACTAGAACTGAACTAGAACTGAACTAGAACTGAACTAGAACTGAACTAGAACTGAACTAGAACTGAACTAGAACTGAACTAGAACTGAACTAGAACTGAACTAGAACTGAACTAGAACTGAACTAGAACTGAACTAGAACTGAACTAGAACTGAACTAGAACTGAACTAGAACTGAACTAGAACTGAACTAGAACTGAACTAGAACTGAACTAGAACTGAACTAGAACTGAACTAGAACTGAACTAGAACTGAACTAGAACTGAACTAGAACTGAACTAGAACTGAACTAGAACTGAACTAGAACTGAACTAGAACTGAACTAGAACTGAACTAGAACTGAACTAGAACTGAACTAGAACTGACTAGAACTGAACTAGAATGAACTAGAACTGAACTAGAACTGAACTAGAACTGAACTAGAACTGAACTAGAACTGAACTAGAACTGAACTAGAACTGAACTAGAACTGAACTAGAACTGAACTAGAACTGAACTAGAACTGAACTAGAACTGAACTAGAAACTGAACTAGAACTGAACTAGAACTGAACTAGAACTGAACTAGAAACTGAACTAGAACTGAACTAGAACTGAACTAGAACTGAACTAGAACTGAACTAGAACTGAACTAGAACTGACTAGAACTGAACTAGAAATGAACTAGAACTGAACTAGAACTGAACTAGAACTGAACTAGAACTGAACTAACTGAACTGAACTAGAACTGAACTAGAACTGAACTAGAACTGAACTAGAACTGAACTAGAACTGAACTAGAACTTGAACTAGAACTGAACTAGAACTGAACTAGAACTGAACTAGAACTGAACTAGAACTGAACTAGAACTGAACTAGAACTGAACTAGAACTGAACTAGAACTGAACTAGAACTGAACTAGAACTAGAACTGAACTAGAACTGAACTAGAACTGAACTAGAACTGAACTAGAACTGAACTAGAACTGAACTAGAACTGAACTAGAACTGAACTAGAACTGAACTAGCACTGAACTAGAACTGAACTAGAACTGAACTAGAACTGAACTAGAACTGAACTAGAACTGAACTAGAAACTGAACTAGAACTGAACTAGAACTGAACTAGAATGAACTAGAACTGAACTAGAACTGAACTAGAACTGAACTAACTAGAACTGAACTAGAACTGAACTAGAACTGAACTAGAACTGAACTAGAACTGAACTAGAACTGAACTAGAACTGAACTAGAATGAACTAGAACTGAACTAGAACTGAACTAGAACGAATAGAACTGAACTAGAACTGAACTAGAACTGAACTAGAACTGAACTAGAACTGAACTAGAACTGAACTAGAACTGAACTAGAACTAAATTTAAACTGGAAAGGTCAAATCCTTTAGCAATTCGACCACTGCTTTCTTAAAAAAGTTTTGATTAAAATTAATAAAACAACAATACTGCAATTGTAAACATGAGCACAATAAATCAAATTAAATAAAACAATGAAAACTGGTCCAACAACAATAACAAATAAAACAAACAAACAACATAATTTCAAACAACCGACAGCAAACAATTCATACTAAAAGCCCCCAAAAATGTTTTATTCCTTTTCTTTTATTCGTTCATCTCACTTGTTGTTTTAGATGTTGTTGTATCTGCATTAAATTGCATTTTAAGTTAAAATAATTTAAATTATTAATACCGCTTATATAGGGGGAACAGAAAATAATGTGAATGAACATGATGGAGTTTGCTGGTGTGACGTTTAAAAATCATTAAAACTTTTCTATTTGTTTATTCAACTTTGAAATGCAAATTTTTTTTCTCCGTCACATTCCCGATCATTTAAATTTTATTATAGATTCATTTATCTATTCTTTTATTTGTTCGATTGTTATGGTTTTTATTTGTCATAAGTATAATCGAATTTCAATTAGTGTTAAAATAAATAAATACCAACCATATTTATTCAATGCTTATTGATTTAGCAATATTTTGCAGTTGCTTTTTGTTGTTATTGTGTTTTCCAATTTCTTTTTAATTATAAATTATATAATAATGTCAGTATGTTTATGATGGCAAATTAATGATATCAATTTTTCTGCATGAATTATGAAATTTTCATAAAATATTTGATTTTTTTTCTTGTTGTTTTTGTGTGATGAGTTAATGGGATTTGGGTGACAGTTTTTAAACTATGGCGATAAAGAAATATATATATGTATGTAAGTTAGGACTATAGTTCAGACTTTCTGGACTATAGGCAAGTAAAATTTCGAAGTTTAGCCTCACCATATAACCGAAGATAACTCTGTACCTTGGTTTTTTTAATTAAATTTTTATTAAAATAAAAGTGTATGGATTTTTTAAATAAATTATATTGTAATTTATTTCCTTAAATAATAGTTTAATTATATAAATGATCGATTGCAGTTTTAATTACTTAATAATCAATTAAAAAACGTATAATTAAACTCAAATAAAAAACTCCTTGGCGTATGAGGAATAAAAATACATACATATATTTAAAATAAAACTATTTAATAAACAAGTAAGAAATTATAGTCGGGCGAGGCCGACCATATAATACCCTACACCTTTGACAAAAATATAATGTGATTTATTTGCCATAATAAAGCATTTAAATTGAATTGTACCTTGCCTCAGATATACATACTTAAGCCGTTTATTGTTGAATAAAATTGTGGACATTTAAGTGAAATTTTGATGGGGGCTTTTCATAGGGGCTAGGGTCATATGAGCACCTATTATTATGGAATTCGTGAGGGTCATCAAATCTTGTATAGAACTTGGTTTTTGCAGCTTTTTTTTCGAGATATGAGTATATTAAACATAATTATGAACTTAAAAGCACTATTCGGCGGGTTCAGTTGTATGGGGGCTAGGTGAAATAATGGACCGATGTAAACCATTTTCAACATGCTTCGTTTACGGTACCATAAAAGATCATGTGCCAAATTTCATTGAATTATCTCCAAAATTGCGACTTGTAGTTTGATTACAAGGTTTAAAAGCCCTATTCGGGGGTTCAGTTGTATGGGGCTAGGTGAAATAATGGACCGATGTTAACCATTTTCAATAGGCTTCGTCTACGGTACTATAAAAGATCATGTGCCAAATTTCATTGAATTATCTCCAAAATTGCGACTTGTAGTTTGATTACAAGGTTTAAAAGCCCTATTCGGGGGTTCAGTTGTATGGGGCTAGGTGAAATAATGGACCGATGTTAACCATTTTCAATAGGCTTCGTCTACGGTACTATAAAAGATCATGTGCCATATTTCATTGAATTATCTCCAAAATTGCGACTTGTAGTTTGATTACAAACTATTGGGAGGTTGAGTTGTATGGGGGCTAGGTGAATAATGGAACGTCCCTGGGACAATAGAAGATCATGTACCAAATTTCATTGAATTATCTTCAAAATTGCGACCTGTAGTTTGATTACAAGGTTTACATGGACGGACAGACGGACGGACATAGCTAAATCGACTCAGAAAATGATTTTGAGCCGATTGGTATACTTTAAGGTGGGTATAGGACCAATATTATTGTGCGTTACAAACATCAGCACAAGCCCAATATACCCTCCCCACTGACGTGGTGTAGGGTATAAAAATCTTATAAAGCTAATTACTTGTGTATATGTTTTAAAATTGTATTTATTAAATACTAACTTAAATATTTTTACTCTGTAAAGAGTTTATTTAAATGAAATTTAAACAATTTCAAAATTTATTTTCATTAAGTTAAATATTTAATATATTTTGCAAAATATGGTGGGCGTAATATACATATGTGTCTTTTGGTTATGTTGTGTATGTATTAATGTTTATTATACCCACCATCAAAAAAGATGGGGGGTATATTGATTTTATCATTCCGTTTGTAACACATCGAAATATTGGTCATAGACCCACAAAAGTATATATATTCTGGGTCCTCATTAAATTCTATGACGATCTAGTCATGTCTGTCCGTCCGTCTGTCTGTCTGTCTGTTGAAAGCACGATAGAGTCCGAATGGAAAGAGCTAGAGGGTTGAAATTTCACACAAATTTTTCTTATAGGTAAGGTTTGTTTGGTATTGAAAATGGGCAATATCGGTCCACGTTTTCGGATAGCCCCCATACAAGTGGCCCCTCGAAAAGCAGCTTTAACAGCCATAACTTGTTTAAAAATACGAATATAGCGATGAAATTCGTTATAAGTAAGTTTCTTGTGATCCAAAATCACTATGCTAAATTTTATGGGGATCGGTCCATAATTGACCCTACCCCCCATATAAGGTCCCCTTCAGAAAATGACTTTAACGCTCATTACTGGCTTAAAAATACTAGTATATAGATGAAATTCGACATAAGTAAGTTTCATATGAGTCAAAATCTATCTAAAAAATTTTATGTTGATCGGTCCATGATTGACCCTACCCCCCATATAAGGTGCCCTCCAGAAAATGACTGCAACGCTCATTAATGGCTTAAAAATACGAGTGTAGCGATGAAATTCGACACAAATAAATTTAATACGAACCAAATTCTGTCTACCAAATTTTATGAGGATCGACCCATAATTGACCCTACCCCCCTATATAAGGTCCCCTTCAGAAAATTACTTTAACGCTTATAACTAGCCTAAAAATACGAGTATATAGATGAAATTCGACATAAGTTTCATTCGAGTCAAACGAGTTTTGATGGTGGGTATATAAGATTCGGCATAGCCGAATATAACACTCTTACTTGTTTTAAATTTTAATTTTAATCTCGGTATTGCAATTTATTTTTATTTCATTTTCAACAATTGTTGTTATATTTTATACATATTTTGTTTGCAGTTGTTGTCTTTTTATTGTATTTATTTTTGGCTTTCGTTGTTAAAAATGACGTATTTTAATGAAATAATAACCATTTATTTGTATTTTTTTTGCAATTTTAATATATTTTTCTGGTTTAATTTTGTTGTTCATGTTTATTTTTGCACACAGAAGGATGGAGATCAGTTGTGAAATACATTTTTGTAATAATTTAAAAAAAAAAAACTTTAATGAAATTAACAGCTTTTTATTAGTTTAGCTGTTCTTTGTCCTTAAAATAACAAGTTATTTGTTTGCAATTTTACGCTTGGGTGGGGCTCATGTCGGTTATTTTTTTTATTACTTACATACATTTTTCATGTACTTAATGTAAATATTTATATATTTACGCATTTTGCTTACATTGTTTATAGATATGTATGTCATTGCATTCGTGTGTACGTGTGTTTTTCATACACACATTTAAGAAGGGCGTGTCATTTGTTAATTACATAATACACGGGGGATTCTCCCACACAGAGCTAAGAAAAAAACTGCAAAACAAATAAAGTTTGAAGTTAAAACTTATTGGCGTGTTTGTTTAATGGTAATAATTATAATATAGTCTAGTCTATAGTCTAGTCTATTAGTCTAGTCTATAGTCTAGTCTATAGTCTAGTCTATAGTCTAGTCTATAGTCTAGTCTATAGTCTAGTCTATAGTCTAGTCTATAGTCTAGTTATAGTCTAGTCTATAGTCTAGTCTATAGTCTAGTCTATAGTCTAGTCTATAGTCTAGTCTATAGTCTAGTCTATAGTCTAGTCTATAGTCTAGTCTATAGTCTAGTCTATAGTCTAGTCTATAGTCTAGTCTATAGTCTAGTCTATAGTCTAGTCTATAGTCTAGTCTATAGTCTAGTCTATAGTCTAGTCTATAGTCTAGTCTATAGTCTAGTCTATAGTCTAGTCTATAGTCTAGTCTATAGTCTAGTCTATAGTCTAGTCTATAGTCTAGTCTATAGTCTAGTCTATAGTCTAGTCTATGTCTAGTCTATAGTCTAGTCTATGTCTAGTCTATAGTCTAGTCTATAGTCTAGTCTATAGTCTAGTCTATAGTCTAGTCTATAGTCTAGTCTATAGTCTAGTCTATAGTCTAGTCTATAGTCTAGTCTATAGTCTAGTCTATAGTCTAGTCTATAGTCTAGTCTATAGTCTAGTCTATAGTCTAGTCTATAGTCTAGTC